>NC_051157.2:106940797-107027797 GCF_013339745.2 Dermacentor silvarum
TTTCGTGAATATTTCAGTCATTTATGTTGATTGTACTTGGTTGTGTATAACCTCGACCTTAACTAGCGATACATTCGTGCTGTAGACTTAAACAGCAGGTACAATTCTTTGTTTAATTAGTAAAATTGTCTGTAACAAATGTACATTTCTTTATGTGCGCGGCATGACCCGCCGTGGTTGCTTAGTGGCTGTTGGGCTGCTAAGGGCGAGGGTCGCGGGATCAAATCCCGGCCATGGCGGCCGCAGTTCGATGTGGGCGAAATGCGAAAAAACTGTGTACTTAAATTTAGGTGCGCGTGAAAAAAAAACCCAGGTGGTCCAAATTATTCCGGAGTCCCCCCTACGGCGTGTCTCATAATCAGATCGTCGTTTTGGCACGTAAACGCCATAATTAATTACGTGCGCTGCACTGCTGCACCTGGGCAGGGTCAGAGACCTCTGGGCACTCACTGCCTTTTGTCCCTATATCATATATAGATTTCATATTGTGTCAAGAAGTAAATGCAAATTGAAATAATTTGTCGGGCCTCTGTGGTTCACTATGTGGGATTGATAAAGAGGTCTATGTTTGCTACACATAAAAATAACTGACAGACGCATTTCCAGGCTTTTTCGCCTAGTGTAATATACATATATATATATATATATATATATATATATAGAGAGAGAGAGAGGGAGAGTGAGTCAAATCGTTTACGGTTTGCCCCCCCCCCCCACTCGAGAAATAATTGGTACGCCACTGAGTTAAGATGCACTTCTGAATACGGGGGTTAGTGCAAAGCATGCGCGCGTTCAAACCTGTGAAGTGTAGCGCAACTTACGAACGGCAACTTAATTCGCAAGCGTCGCTAAAATGGGAAACAGGCGAACGAACTCTTACCGGAGGTGCTGTCGAGCTGAAGCATTCGTAAGGGAAGAGCTTCAGTTGAGAGAACGACAGCACCCGGCCGTTCCACGACGAACCGGGGTTAGGTGAATCCGGGTGGGCGTACTGACCAGCTGCACGAGACAAGGCCGAAGATAAGCCTCAGGGCTTCAAATCTCTTCATCACAAAAATCAGAAACGTAAAGAAGGACGCAGGATTCGGGAGGCGGCGGTAACGCCTGTAGCCTCTCGCGCGCACTGACCGCATGTGCCCCCAATGTCATCTGTGAAGCTGAGCCAGGCCGTGTACTGCAAGTCGTCCACCAAGTTGGTAAGGCGAAAGGAAGGCGCTGGCTGCATGAACCTGCATGCGAGAGAGAAATAGTCGAGGCACGATCATTTTTAGCGAAGCTTTATAGGCTCACAAGTTTCTGTGGTGGTGGTGGTGATGTCACGCTGAAAAGTGGGCCGATCCTGGCGATAGTGCTGGAAGGGTCCAAGCTCAATAGGTGAGGCGTAAACTCGTAAAGGCGCATGGGACGCGTCGTCTGCTCGGCGCTTCCGGTTCAACCGCTGACGGTTCCGGCGCACGATTCTCCGTTCGCGGGGCCGATCGCGCTTGCTCTCTGTGCACTTTCATCACAAGATATCGCTCACGCTTCGAATATCTAGAGCCTATGATGGTTGCATCGATGACTGACCATTATATCTGAGCATAGGCAGTAATTTAAAATATTTTTTTCTTGCCGAATCGACCGAACACTTCAATTAGGTATGCGGGCTGTCGCAGTCGCGGCCTTGAAGGACGAGTCGCACTTTCATGCTCTCAAGTGAATTCTGTTCGGATCAATGATGTGAGAGATCTTGTAATATTTCAATCTGTACTAGAGCCCGTCGTATACACTAACGTGTTCGCCTTTCGTAGTCTTTGATAAATCGCGTTGCGCAAGCGCGCACAGCTAAGAACCTTGACTTTCCTTTCAAAAAAAAAAAAAAAAGTTCCTTCCACACATATAGCTTTTTGAACTTTATACCACTGATAACGTAGATGCTTGGAAACGTTGGTATGACATACTAGGAATTTTATATCATTTTACAGCGAACCTTTATAGGTTTTGCGACGTTTGTATATGAAACATGCATGAGTTGTTTGTAAAATAACTTGCTGTCCACGTTACTGATTATATTTCATGGAACATGCTTAATAACCAAACGTTAACCACGCGGTCGGCAAGGTTTAACGATGCTTGAACGTAGTATCTCCTTCTCCAACTTCACCAAAACATTTCTTATAGAAAGTCTAGATACATTTATAACAAATGTTAACGCTTTCAAAGCTGTGGTATACCCCTTTTGTTTGGGATACTTTGTGATAGTTATGTAAGATATGGAACGTGACGTATGCTAGAAGTGTTCGTCGACTGCAGTTGACTTCCGCGTACGCTTGAGTCCGTCTTAATATGCTTTCGACGTCCCTTTTAAGCAAGACGTTGCAGCTTTGTCATCGTTAGGCTAGTGTTTATCGTCTCGTGCACCTTTCACAACATATACGAGAAAAATTATGGTCTACGCCTTTTAAATCCTCCCAGTACACCTAGCTCATTTTGCATCGTACACTAAATTAAAGTCGCTATACTATGCAAGGCGTTCGATTAAATTGGGTTCCAAGACATTCGTGCCAAGAAAAAGATTGGATTGGAACCACCTGCCCGTCTGTAACGCCTCCACTACTAAACCATGCATGTTTTATCAAATCAGTATATAGTGAAATTGAGATGTAATCAGCAAAAGAAAAAAAAATCAGATCCCTATTCCACTACTGTGCAGGTGGAAGCCAGTGAAACTGTGGTGGGTTCTGTCATTGGCACGAACAGAATTAACGTGAGAACACGAAAGTGAGACTCGCCATTCAAGATAAGCCCGCGAGTGCGACCGCACGCATACCTAATTCCCGTGTTCGGTCGATTCTTCTAGAAAAAATTATTTTATATGACTGCCTATGCTCAGATATAATGATCAGTCATCGATGCGATCGTCACAGGCTCTAGATATTTGCAGCGTGGGCGATACCTTGTGATGAAAGTGCACAGAGAGCAAGCGCGACCTGCCCCGAAAACGGAGAATCGTGCGCCGGAACCGTCAGCGGTTGAACCGGAAGCGCCGAGCAGACGACGCGTCCCATGAGCCTTTACGAGTTTACGCCTCACCTATGGCACATACCAGGGACAAGAAAGAAAGAGAGAAAGGAAGAGAGAGAGAGAGAAAGATAGAGAAAGTAAAATAGAAAGAAATAAAGAGAGAGACGAAGAGAGAGAGAGGCAGAGAGAGAGAGAGAGAGAGAGAGAAAGAGAGAGACCATGACATGTCGTGAACCTTAAGTTACCCTGACGAAGGTCAGATAATCACACGATAAGCTTCGCTTACCCCCATTTTCTCAACAGGGGAAGGGCTGGTGATTTTTTTTTTTTTTTGACTAACACCGTTGTCACTAGATGGAGATATATGCGCACGCACGTGCCAAAGCAAGCAGCTAAAACACGAATAATGCATGGTGCCAAACTGACAAAGACAGGAACTTACAGCAATACAAGTGGATCATGTATAGCTGCGTGTTCCTCGTATCTCAATTTTACGCAGCCTGTACCACGAACCCTGTTGACGGCTTAAACAGCTCGAAACACAGCTGAATCGGTTTAAACTGCAGGGATAACTTCGCAAAATGAAACACATTGATCTTGACGTGTATACTGTCCGCTTTGTTAAGGCCAGCATGTAAACCACGACGTGTTATCTGAATACATGTAGCTCCTCGGCAAGAACGCTAATGTGTGCTGAACGCTCATGCCAACGACGGAATCCAGAACGCTGTCCTGGAGTGCGACATTGCAAAGTTTCTGAAAGCGAACCGTTATAAGATCGCGCCTTGAACGACGGCGCGAAACCGCGTCGGCTATCCGTACAATTGCGATCGAAAAGACCCTAAAATGCGCGACGATGCTACAACTTAGTCCGCACGCGTGCTAAAAGAAGAACGCGCTCAGCGTGCGTTCCTTTTAACCGTTGCTCTGTGGTACGTGTCAGTACTATCGAACGTAGATGGCCCGCGCATACGATCCAGAAAAGGATCGTATACGCCAACAACCATCCCGGTCGAGCAGCTGCCGCAGTTTCACCCGAAAGACGAACGATCAATTGCGATAGCAAATTAGTAGAGAGCTATACAGAGTAAGGATAGTAGTTTTATCAGCTGTATAAGCTTGGACATGCAGCAGCACCAGCAACGCGCAGAGCTGTTGTCAACGCCGTCGGCGTTTTGCTGGCGTTCGCACCGAACGCGCGCGGCGTTGGTGACTGTTGCCGGTGCCTCTGGGGGGCGGCTCGGAGGTTTTCGACGAGATAAGAACGGGACATTTCGTCGAGAAGCGTCGGAAGTTTTTACCACCTTCTCGCCTCGCAACGTTTTTATATAAATACGCATTTGGTGCCGCAGCTAAACGTCGCCTCCCCTCCCTCCCTCCCTCCCTTGCTCCCGTCCCCCACAGCCTTTCGCGCGAAGGAAAAAGTCGCGTTTGCTCTCGGCCGTGTGTTCGCTCCCCGTGAAAGCGCACGTCCCTCGCACGCTTTCAAGAAATCCGCTTGGAGTGTCCATAAAATTGAAAAAAAAAAGAAAAAAGTAAGAGAACAAAAGAAATAAAGCACTCGCCAGCCCTGTGTGTAGATCAGCAGTTCCATCTTAGGCAGCAGGAACTCGTGCTTGTTGACGAGCGCGATGTGGGGAACCTTGGCCAGCAGACTCGGCACGATTGCACGCTTCTGATCCGCGTTGTTCTTGGGTGGAAACTTGGGCCAACCTCTCCAGTCGTGCACTTCGTCCGGGTGGTCACTGGGAAGGTCCGCCGGGCGCACGACGTTCGGCTGAATCCACAGGCTCATCTGTTGCTCTCTCCCAACGGCGCCGGCGACGATGCTGGAGTCGACGAGCTTTGCGCTGGGGGTGGTCGGCACGTCTTCGATGTTGATGTCCTCCGACTGGGACGCCGCGGCCTGAGCAACGTCGCTGCTTCCACTGTCACTGCTAGAACTGCTGCTGCTGTCGCTACTACTGGTGCTGTCATCGTCCCCGCTACTGCTGTCGTCGCTGCTGCTGCTCTCCGACAGCTTGCAATCGATCTCCAGCAGCATGGCGCAACCGTTGTAAGCGCTCGTCTGGCCGTCGTCGTCAACACCAAGACCAGCGTCGAGTCCAGCAGCCGCAGCACGGTCTGACACAACACCCCCTAGACTAGAGAAGGCCGAAGCGCTGCCTCTGGTGACGTGATGCGCGTCATCATACGGAGGCGGCCGTGCATGCGAACGCGGGCACAACGCCGATGGCGTCGACAACAGTTCTGCGCGTTGTTGTGAAGCAGCGTTCGCCGAACCTTTTTTGGTCAGTCTTTGGATGTTTCTCGTTGTGTCAGGATGCCGTAGGCGTCGCTCCGTAGGGCTCCGTGTTAGGGAGCCTACATGCAAGCGCTTGCATGTTAGGCTCCCTACTCCATGTGGTTGTGCTATTTTTTGTTTGTTGCTGGATTTTCTGTGCCTAACGTGACTTTAACTGCCTGCGACGGGTAGCTGCAGCGATGGCATTGTGACAGCAAGATGCGGAATAAGTGTTGGGTTCCCCGCTGCCGCGGAAACTACACGGCAAAGTGCAAAACCCACGTGTTCAGGTTCCCGCGAGATAAGGAACTGCTCAAGAAATGGATTCGTGCAATACCACGACAGGACTTCTGCCGTATGCGGGGAACTTGAGGGTGTGTAATCTTCATATTCCTGATTACTATTTCATTTTGTGGAATAATGAGTAAAAAGCTATTTCGTTGCCGTGCTAACTGAAATAGACGTATTTCTGTGAGCGTGGAGCAGGCTTTCGTTGTAAGTCTCCGCGAAATCGCATCCTGGTGTGATCGTGCTTAGCATGGGGTCTTTGTTCCGCGGCGGCTCCACTTTAAAAACAGCGCTAATCTTGTAATTCCGGTTCGTTGACAGATGTTGTCTTTAATCACATGGATTATGATAGGTATTACAACTATATCCATTAAGCAAGGTGTTGATATTCTTCCTTTGTGCACAGAGGAAGGGTCTGCATTTTTATATGCCGCGAATGACGAAAATTTTAGGTTCATTTATCTTTACGTTTTATAACTATATCGTTGTATTGTATTTAGCTTATGGCCCCAAACCAACTTCTTGACTGCGATGAGCAAAGAGTTAAGAAAAGTGTGGTTTTAAAAAATACTCCACTTGATGAATTCGCGTTTATGGTGTACTAGAGAGAGGGAATTTACTCATGCGTGGGTGATATTTTTCCTCAGGTATGCGAAGCACATTTCTCTCCAGAGGACATCCTGAGGGAAACGTCATACTTGGATGATGCTTCAGGGAAACCAGTCACGGCTCCTTTGCCCTATCTCTCCTCGCCTTCCAAAAACGAAGTGCCATCGAGATTTCCAGACTGTCCGTCGTATTTGTCGACTGAGAGCACCACACGGGACAGCCCTGATACCAAGCGGATCCGTCTAGACGCTTAAGCTGTGCAAAGAGCTCTTGCGGAATCCGCCGAGACATTTCATCAAGAGGAAGAAGCCGATAAATTTGTGCGAACTGAGGACATAGTTGCTCACATGAGACTAAAGAAATCCACCTTCTGGCACACTATTCAGAGCAATAAGCGGATAATTCTCCTGCACATCGTTGAAGACGAGGCTCCGTGGATTAAGTATTTTGTGACCATCAAAGCGGACTTGGTTGTTACGTTTCACTTCATGAAGTGCTTGACCACGAAGCTTGGGTCTATCTTACGCGTTCCACCTACGACAAAGAGCAAGAGGGAACTAGACGAATTTCTCGATGGCGTCCAAAAATGGGACAGCCAGCTTGAATCAACTACTGCGAAATCGGAAGAAATCCTCAAAGCTTTTTTTCTTTCCCGCTCGATAAGCTGAGTGACACAACAACAGAGCTAGGAAAGAATTTGCACCCTCCAATTCATTCGTGAGCAGTTGAGGTTTCTGCCAACGAACAAGGTTCGGAGGCGTTATTCAGCTGAATTTATGGTGTTCTGTTACCTTTTCTTCACAATTTCGCCCCATGCCCACAAGTACGTGCGCAGCTACGGGAATGTCATCTTGCCACACCCCATGACGATTAGATATATATGCTCATCATACGGCGTCAACCCTCAGCTAGAGCATGAAAATTCGGCGTTCCTGAAATACATGGCTACAGGGATTTCCGACTTGGATGACTACCAGCGCACTGTCACACTGATGGTGGATGCAATCCTCATTAAAGCCTTTTTTTTTGTTTGGATTGCTCTACATGTGTATTTTGCGTCATATATTAGCATCAGCATGTAAGTATCGGCGATCAAATAATAAAAAAAATGTCACAGTTTCGCCCTTAAGGGCGAAGCAATGAATGCGATAGCAACACAGCAATGTCATACGAAGTAAGGTGAGCGGCTTTGGTAGCAATATGAATTGTAGTAAACATGAGCTGATTAAGTAAGCAGGTGTGCTGCGGCGTAAGTAGACCGACATGAAGAGAGACTCGATGACCACGAGAAGGCGCGTGTGAAACGGTGGTGTTGATGAGAAGCGCTTCCCGTGGGCAGCGCGTGCGAAGGGACACACCTGTAGCGCTGCACTGCCGATCCGGGCAGCATTGCATGTGTAGCGTGCGTTGGAAAATGTGGCCCGACTATTACTAACTGAATGAACAAGCATGGTGTGAGCGCGCACAAACAAACATGAATAGATCACACTGAATGACTGCAGGCAACGACCGTCAAAACTCTGGCAGCAAGCGGATACGCCGCAGCGGCGAAGGTACGTGCGGTCTATCGCTTCAACGGAAACTGAGCGGCGAATGCACGCGGCGCATAAAGGTCAGAGCCGTGTGGAGATAAGAGACGGTGCGAGCGAGCGACGAGCGCGGTTGTTGGCAGAGTGGAAGTGCGCCCCCCCCCCCCCCCCCCCCGCTCCCTCCGGCGCTGGCTTCCCGCTTCCTTGCTTGCGCGTGGGAGATTGAGTGCGTTCGCTCTCCGTGATAGCGCGCGTCCCCGCACGCGTCCGCTCGTTCATACGATACGCGGCGAAGATTTTATCTATAGGGAACCTCACGGCGACGGCGACGACGGCGACGCCGACGGCAGAAATCCGGTTGAAGTGTCCATATAATTGCTATCGCAATAAAAAAGTAGACCAGCTTCCCATCAGGCAGATCAAACTTAATAAGCACTGTTAATTTAGAGAGGCGCCGGGCGACGGGACAAGAAAACACAAAACGTAGGCGCACTCTCGTCGGGTGGCTAGCGCCTCTCGGAATGAACGGTACAACGTGTCAACAGGCTCAGTCTTCAACCCTTCAGCTTAATAAGCAGTACATGTCTTAGAAGACCATATTATGCTTGTATTTCTTGCGTAACTATACTCGCGGACAACTTTCTGTGTCAATGAAGGGAAAGCTACGGAGGCAAAGCGCGCACAAGTGAGAGCGCTTCTGAAAAGTCTCGCGTTTTAATCACCGTTGGTTTAGGCTGGGGAAGAGAAAACATAAACTGCTTATTAGCAACAGTTAAATAAGGCAGAACACACCACTGAGTGTAAAAGTTCACTTATTTTGCGGCTTTTCCCTTCCGCGTCTGGGCAAACCCGAAACCGTCGCACGTGGAAGCTGCGTCGATTCATCGTCTGTTCCGAGCAACCAAAAGCACTGTCAAACGCTGCCGGACTACTTGGCGCGGTAACACATGTGCAGCATCCGCGTTACAGTGGCTAGAATCCACGCGCCCGCCGCCAGTATGGGTACAAATTAGTGCGTGCTGTCGTCTACTACTACTACTAAGTGGTTCATTTGGAAAGGGAAGGGGTTGGCGCTATCTTCTGCAGCCCTTGAGGGAGCACGGCTCAGCGCCTTCTGCGGCGCGCGTTCCGCCGACACACACCCGCCTTCACCTCGTGACGTCACGGAGCGAGCGCTGCGTCCTTCTCTAGTCTAAAGCCCCTTTACTCTAGTCTAGGCTATGGTCTAGGCGGTGTTGCGTGACGACGCCATCCTCGAGGCACAAGCGGCGTTTGCAGCGAACAGAGGTGTTGCGACTGTTCTGTAGGTGCCGCTTGCTGTGCAGTGACTCGTTTTACAGTAGAGTGTACTAGACAATGGTCGAGTGGGCCGAACGGCGCTCTCCCGCTGAGGCGCCGCGTGTGGAAAAATTTCACAGTTTCGCCCTAAGGGCGAAGCAATGAATGCGATAGCAACACAGCAATGTCATACGAAGTAAGGTGAGCGGTTTTGGTAGCAATATGAATTGTAGTAAACATGAGCTGATTAAGTAAGCAGGTGTTCTGCAGCGTAAGTAGGCCGACATGAAGAGAGACTCGATGAACACGAGAAGGCGCTTGTGAAACGGTGGTGTTGATGAGAAGCGCTTCCCGTGGGCAGCGCACGTGCGAAGGGACACACCTGTAGCGTTGCACTGCCGATCCGGGCAGCATTACATGTGTAGCGTGCGTTGGAAAATGTGGCCCGACTATCACTAACTGAATGAACAAGCGTGGTGTGAGCGCGCACAAACAAACATGAATAGATCACACTGAATGACTGCAGACAACGACTGTCAAAACGCTGGCAGCAAGCCCATACGCTGCAGCGGGCGAAGGTACGTGCGGTCTATCGCTTCAACAGAAACTGAGCGGCGAATGAACAGTGCATAAAGGTCAGAGCCGTGTGGAGATAAGAGACGGTGCGGCGAGCGATGAGCGCGGTTGTTGGCAGAGTAGAAATGCGCGTCCCCCCCCCCCCCCCCCCCCCGCTCCCTACGGCGCTGGCTTCCCGCGTCCTTGCTTGCGCGTGGGAGAGATAAGAGACGGTGCGGTCGAGCGACGAGCGCGGTTGTTGGCAAAGTAGAAGTGCCCCCCCCCCCCCCCCTGCTCTCTCCGGCGCTGGCTTCCCGCTTCGTTGCTTGCGCGTGGAAGATTGAGTGCGTTCGCTCTCCGTGATAGCGCGCGTCCCCGCACGCTTCCGCTCGGGCATACGGCGCGCGGTGAAGATTTTATCTATACGGAACCTCACGGTGACGGCGACGCCGACGGCAGAAATCCGGTTGAAGTGTCCATATAATTGCTATCGCAATAAAAATTGTGCGAGGGCGCTGCGAGCGAACTGGATTAGGGTGGAGACGCTCTCCGCGGCATATTCAACGTACTTTCGCTGCGGGCGCCGAGGCCGATTGCGCATAGTATATACGCTCTTAAAATAGTTCTTTATTTCAACTGCAAATTTACGTTTACATCATTTTGCCAAACATATATATTTGAGGCATGGATTATACAACGCGACATCTTCAATTTTGCTGTCGTTGGCAAGCGCGTCGTCTGCTAGCGAGCGCGCGTTCGCTACGCGGATACGGTGGCTAGATGGCTAGCCACCGTAGCGTCGCCTTGCCTGATCACACCATGGCCGATATTTTGTAGCGATGCGTTATTTTTTATACTAGTCTTATCATCCACCGCTCACGGCCGGCTGATCCCGTTGATAACGTCTACGTCTACAGCCACATAGACAAGTAGACGTATAGTGCACTATAGAAAAGTTACTACAATAGATAAGCAGTACGCGCGTTCCCTTGGAGACAGGGAGTGTTGTATTGCCCTCTAGCGGGCGGCATGAAGCTGCGTAGCTCGGCCGCTTTTAGACTCGAGTGGCCACTCTTGTAATCCGTATGTTACTCTATGGCCGCGCCTCGCGCCGCCGTCGGATCACCTTCCTTTTTACACCGTGCTCGGGAGCACCTCCGTACCGACTTGTGAGAAAAGATATGCGTCCAGTGACGAAGAGTGCCTCATACTCGATATCGCTCATATTGGGCACCACTGAATGACGGACTATACAGGGTGTCCCAGCTAAATGTAGCCAATGTTTTGAAGACGACGGAGTGTGCTAGGAAGCTCAAACCAACTCGGTGGTGTTGATCATCGCGTGTCCTAGTCTGTGGTATTTTGTTCGTTTTGAAAACTCAATTAGTATAAACTAATTGCCTAACTTTTTAAATATTGCCTTCAGTGAGAAAGTGCCAATACGAAAGTTGTAGATCACATTTAAATATGGCCGACTGAAGTGTTTGCAACTAAGTACCATTTATGGGGGTGCTTGTAATTGCCTTTAACGGAAGCCCGCGAAATTCAAAAACAAGTGCGTGATAGCGCCCTATTTCAGCGCTCCCAGACGACCGATCAAGAAACAAAATCCGCTTGTCTCTGCAGTGCTGTCCGGGACTAAAATCCCTATATAATAAAAGTACCGCCATCCTTTGATAAACGCCGCTTCTCTCTCTCCCGTATCTCCGATTGGGCGACGATAGCGCGCGCTTTTCACTTCTTTATATTTTCTTTTTTTCCGCCTCAGAGCCATGTTGAAAGTCCTCTGCGCAGCCGCAGTCGCCGGCGGCGGCGGCGGCGCGCACCCGGCCTGAAAGCTACAACGTGGACTTTCTAGGTGCGCCACCGTCGACTTGGCTTTCGCAAGCAAAAAGTAAAGAAAAAAGCAAGCGCTTTAGGAGAGGAGGCGGCGGAGGAAAGAGTAGATGGCGGTACTTTTCTTATATAGGGATTTTAGTCCGGGACGGGCTCCGGTGGCCGGCGTTTCCGGCGGCCGCAAGGTATGCGCCACGAACTGCTGACGCGTCATGAAAAGCAAGCAGGCGCCCATAGTGAGCGGTGGTGGTGAAGGTGTGTCTCGCTTCAACGTGACTTGGCATAAACATATCATTCGCTTCACTTGTGGAATGAAGCTCGCACACGCAGGAAAAAAAAAAGGAAAAAAATTAAACAAATCTCGGGTTTGAGTAACTGCTGACAGTAGAACTGTAATCGGGAAGGAAACTGCAATCATAGAGAAAGAAATTCAACAAGAGGGGACACTCGGCAAAAACTGGCAACAGGAAACACGTCACCATACGTCACGATATACTTTCGACACCGAACGTTAGCTGCCGCGAGCATCGAAAAAAAAGAAAGTGAACTTAAGTTAACAGGCATTGATTTATTTTTTTAATTCTTTGCCGCGAAAACTAAAACGTTTTGCGTATAAATGAACTTAAGCTTTGCGACTTATTTTCCTTGCCTTACCTAGCCACAGGTCAATGACGCGCCAGATACATGCGTCATCCGCCAGACACTCCCCCGAAGCCAGCGAGGATGGCTGCGCGCGCGTTTGAGCGCTCGCGCGCGGCGACCCGTCTGTCTCTTTCTTTTCTTCTTTTTTAAATGTAACCTGGCTTTTTGAGCTCTCGGCGTATTCTTGCGTTCCTTCTGCACTGGGACAAGACACCACTGCACTATTGGACTACGGCAAGGTGAGAAATCTTGTTTCACAGTCTACGACGCAATTAGGCTTACGGCGCGGGACCGAGACTTAAGACGCAGTTAGCGAAAAACAGCTCGGCCATCCTGGCGCAGTTAATTTGAGTTAATGAATCGTGCTGAGACATGTTTCCGACGCTTCCTATGGGACTATTGTAACTTATTTCGGTTTTTGAGCCACACTGGCCGCACAGGGCGCCGTGTCGCAGTTAGCGAGAACTCGGCCGTGGTGTGTAGTCTAGTGCATCTTGCTAGGAGAAGTTTGTGCCGCTTTCTCTGACGCCAGACGTTATTGAAAAGTAATTTCGTTACTTTCTGGGATACTTTTGAGGCACGCTGGCCGCACAGCGCGCTGTGACGCAGTTAGCGATAAGCAGCTCGGCCGTGGTGATATAGTTATAGTTTGGCGTGTAATGAATTGAGAGGGACAAGTCTGTGACGTTTTTTGTGGCTCCGCAACAACATATACCTTCTTTCGGTACTCACGCCTGTTGAAAACGCGATGGGCGATTGCCAAGAGTGATAACATGGGGTGTGCTGCTGGCGCCGGCAGAACGCGCGAACGACGAACATATCAGAAACTTGCAATTCGAAAATTACGTCTTCTAAAGGACTGAAAAAAAGGCATTGCACCCACGCATTTGTCTTGAGTGCCTGTTGCGTCCGTCTCTATGTATGTAGCGTACCGTCGCGTCGCCCGAGGCCAAGTTTTGAAACGCGAAGTCGCTCGTGTATTTGTGCTGCCAAAGTGCAGGAAATAATGCCCGGAAATGGGGGAACGCTTGGAAATCAGATGTTTTCATATATGTTTGGGATGAGTCGGGGTATTTTCTACGCCATGTATGTAAAAGCGAATTGCTTTTGTTCGTAATGCCGCCCATTCACCGCTTTCGCACGTTTCGCCTCTACACGCAGTATTCCTATGTCTAAATACCAAAATGACTCATGCTTGTAACATGCTGTTACGTGCTTGCAAATGTAACATACTTGTAATTTACTTTTTTTTTTTTTTTTTCAGCTGGTGCCGTCCGGTGGAGCTTCATACAGGAACTACTGTCTTACCTGCTGGTGTCACAACGTTGGATGAACGCACAAAAAGCGCGGAACGAGAAAATATTTTCCTCATTGCATAAAAGGTCTTGCGTCTACTTTGTGAAATTTTACGTGGCGCAGATTCGATGGGACTTTAAGAGGTCGTTCGCAATCATTTTTACTAAATAATAAACCGATTCTGCACGAAGAGCAAAAAAAAAAAAAAAGAGGGGGGGGGGGGGGGGGGGGCGCAGCCGGCGTGCTAGCTTGCGTTCAAAATACGCGCGCCCGAAACCGGAAGTGATGTAAGTGAATGACACCGAGCGCTTGGCACGCTGCAGTCAATTCGGCCGCTGGGCCCTATGGGAGTGTCCCCTCTTGTTGAATTCCTTTCTCTATGCTGCAATTGTCGTGTTCTTCGTTTCGTTCGCGATCGTATCTTACTAGCGGGAACTGCTGGCGCGTACCTTGCGGCCACCGGAAACGTCAAGCCCGTCCTGGAACTGTTTTATAGATATGCGGATTTCGTTTCTTGATCGGTCGTCTGGGAGCGCTGAAATAGGGCGCTATCGCGCACTTGCTTTTGAATTTCGCGGGCTTTCTTTAAAGACAATTAGAAGCACCATCAATGGTACTTAGTTGCAAACACTTCAGTCGGCCACCTTTAAATGTGATCCTCAACTTTCGTATTGGCACTTTCTTAGTGAAGGCAATATTTAAAAAGTTAGGCAATTGGTTTATACTAATTAATTGAGTTTTCAACACGAAAAAAATACCACAGACTAGGACACGCGATCCTCAACGCCACTGAGTTTGTTTGAGCTTCCTAGCCCACTCCGTCGTTTTTAAAACATGGGCTACATTTATCTGGGACACCCTGTATATATATATATTCAACTCGGAAGTCGCCGGCACGCTATCTGCGCAACAGAAAAGAAGACGCAACGATCCGAATCCGTTCTTGATAAGCCAAACAGCTTGGCCCATTCGCCTGTCATATATACAAAAATGCCCGATTCAGAGAGCGAACGAACGCGACTAAAGGCCTCCGATGACGGGGCGCATCTCGGCATGCTCGACAACGGAATGAGTCAGCCGTTCTGTGCGTTCAGTGAAACCAGCTTTAGACGGTGAGCAAGTGGGTAGCGGGAAATAAAGCCAAAATAAGGAAATGTTTCCCCCAACAGGCAGACTAGTTTTCGCCACGGTGTAAGATCTAGTATGCATCTTGCACCGTGGTTTCCGCACACCCGGAGACAAAACAAAAGAGCACGATTGGAAGGAGAAAATGGCATGGCCGCGAGCTATCCCGAACTAGAGAAATGAATGAATTATATATATATATATATATATATATATATATATATATATATATATATATATATATATATATATTAGGAGGGCTGGCACTTGGGCCTGTTCTCGGAAGGGGTAATATAAACGGCACTTCACGTATCCCAATGAATAAAACGGAGAAAATGGTGAGTTAGGGTTACGGATCATTGAAAGAAGATTACAGCAAGCTTCGTGGCCTATCCCCCACAGTGGGTTGTGCCATTGATTGAGGCATCATCATCATCATCATTATACACATGGGTACGAGCCACTCTCGAAGGCAAGCAAGCAAGCAAGCTTATACATACAGCTGTTCGAGGCTCTTTGGAACGCGTCCTGTCCTTTCGGAGCAACGGGAACAACGGGAGCAATCAGCTGGTTCCTGGATCCGTGAACGTGACCATGTTCCAAGTCGGTGTGGTCAAGTATCGGGCGGCGGCATTATACTGTTCGTTTCGAGTTTTACTTTTTATTTTGAGTTGTATATCGTTTCTTTTTTCACCTTCCCGTTTAGTGTGTTGCGAGCTTAAGCCAGTCAGACTAACCTGATGTCTCTCTCTTCTCCCGGTCAAGGGCATTCCCCTTGGCTAGCTTCTCTCCCTGCTCGAGAGTGGCCGATAGACAAATTTTCAAGCAGTGGCAACAAGATTGTCCCTGTGGCTCTAGTACCTACCGATGGAAGATCAATTCAGATGAAGAACCTGAAAGTCATTCAAGTGGAGCTTCGAAAGGCCTCTTCTCAGTTGCAGAAGATCACCGAGGTCCGTCAATTTGGTCAGCTGGGGTATTCTATGCTGCTCATCAGACCACGAAAGTATTCGAGAACTTCTCAGCTGTTCCAAATTTGCATCGAATCCGGTGAGCTCGCTTATTCCAGCACACCTTGCTTGCTCGAAAGCCTTAGTTCGCGGTGCTGACTCAAGCCTGAACCCATCAGAGGTATTAGACTTGTTTACAGTTGCTGGTGCTGTTTCTGTATACCGATTCAGCCGAATTATCGAGAACAAGAAGTCGCCTACGGAATTGTTACGTTCGCGGGAACAGCCCGTCCATCTGAAATTAAGGCATGGCCCCTCATATACAAAGTAGAGCCACTATCTCCATGAACACTGCAGTGCTTGAAATGTGCCATTTCTGTGCCATTGGGCACAGCATAAGAGGCTGCAGGTCGGTCACTCGATGCCGACTATGTGGAGAAAACCACGACAGCACAGACTGTAAATCTCAGGAAGAAAAATGTTGTCTGTGTCATGAAGCTCACGCTGCATGCAGACTATTCGAACTGCACGGCGAAGGAACAAGAATTAAGAATACTTAAAGTGGTGGAACGCAGGCGAGGCTCACGTAGAGAAGCGTTTACTGAGGTCCAAGGAAGAGCCCAGGGCTATGCAGGTGTAACAGCTCGTCAACCCGCTGGCTTAGATATTTCTGTGTCCAAGGCCATAGCAGAGGCAGTAGAGAAGGCTACAGGAAAGGCCATGGAACGTCTTGCGACAACTATTTTTGAGTCCTTGGCACAAATTCTGTCTAGTCAGCTGGCGTAGCTCATTAACATTAACACAGGTTCAAGCATCCCAAGTATCGAATATACTAAATCTAGCTCAAAACCAAATATCGTCACCCAATCCGCAGTAACTAACTCTCCTTGTGCAGGACCGTCTACTCATATAGAGACGGAACCAGAACCCCTAACAGACGATTATGAAGAACTTCAGAATGTAGACATGGAACTTAACATTCTGAAACGCACCAGATCTCCTCCCCCAAAAATTTCCCCTAAGTCAAAACCTAAAAAAATTGTAAAAGCTTTCCAAGAAATATTTCTTGAAAGGGAGTAGTTTAAAGCAGGCGGTTTCCGCTACCGTTCTATCTTCACCATAGGCTCTCTAAAAATCTTACAGTGGAATTGCCGTTCGATTGCTTCTGCTACTACAGATTTATCATATATTTCTTCTGAATTTTCCCCAGACATAATTGTATTACAAGAAACCTGGCTATCAAATGATCAAAAGTTTTTCCTAAAAATTATCAATTATTTCGTTTGGATCGCCCTACCAGAGGTGGTGGCGTTGCTTTCTTGATTTCGACAAAATTTAGTCACAAGGCCACGATATTGTAATAATGTATGTCTGCTGAATGTGAAATTTTAGCATTAGACATAACACTTCCAGACTGCTCCCCTTTTTCCCTAGTTAATTTATATTTCCCGCCAGGAGTGCAGGATACCCGATCTCTAAACATCGCATTAGCTTCGTGCAAAAAAGACATAATACTTGCTGGTGACTTGAATTCTCATCATGTGTCTTCGGGATTTAAAACTAATTTGGCTGGAAAACGCCTGTGGGAATGGACTCTTGATAATAACCTTTCTTGTCTAAATTCAAAAGTTTTTACGTTTGTTCGCGGCCAGCCTCAATCAGCTATAGATCTCATTTTTTTCAGCTCATCTTTAACTATATCCTCGTGCAAAACTATAGACTGTGCAACCAACAGCGACCACCTTCCTATTATCTTTGAGATTGATTTCTCTGTGATTTCCTTCAAAAGAAAACAGAACACATTTGGAAATTATGACAAACTTCAAAAGGAGTTGAAGTCTACGATGCTCTCCCGTATTAATATGCAAGAGGATACTATGGCTACGAGTCTCTGTGCAGTTTTAAAACGTTCCTTAAAGAGTTCAGATTTTAATTTAAACTCCGCCACAGGTAAATCTTTTAGCCCCTGGTGGAATTCAGAATGCACGCGGGCTCACCGAAAACGGAAAGCTGCCTGGAAGAAACTTCTCTGTAATCAATGTCCGAAAAATTGGAGTGATTACCAATTCGTTGCTGCATCTTTCTTTCAAGCGTACGATATATCTAAAGCCAAATATGAGTATGACGAGAATAAATTCACTTATTTAATTCTAAAAACAAGAAAGCCCTTTGTAGATTTTTACGCTCTCGAAAGATGATTCCGGTTGACTATTTCGTCCTTTCGCCACAAGAATTGTCCGAATTATTGGAAAATATTGGAAAGGGCCTAGAAGACAGGTTTACTTCAATAGTTCCACCGTACCAATTGAAATCACTACCGCTAGAAGAATATAAGGAAGTTACGTTTCAAGAATTGACGGCGGCTGTTCGCTCTCTGCCTTCTTCAGCGCCAGAACCAGATGGAGTTACCACAGCCGTGATAAAAATTCTGTATGAATTGTCCCCGCACGAAATTTTGAATATGGTAAATTATTCTATAAAAAATGCCTGGATACCCTCAGAATGGAAAATTGCTAAGGTAATTACGATACTCAAAAAACAGGGAGGTGGATATTATCTAGATAATATTAGACCAATTTCTCTCATATCCAACTTGGTTAAACTAATAGAAAGAATTTTGAATGGCCTAATGACGACATACATAGCTGAAAACTCAATACTTAGCCCCAGTCAAATTGGCTTTATATCAGGGTGCTCGATATGGTGCACGCACGTAGATTTAGAGAGTCGAGTACAACTTGCACGTCGTAGGAGAGAATATTCAGCATTAGTGACTTTAGATCTACCTAAAGCTTATGATTCCGTGGAGCATGGACTTCTGATAAAGCAACTAGAGATGTACAGGTTTCCGAAATACATCATGGCGTGGATTGCAGAATTTTTAAGGGAAAGAGAATTCTACTGTATTCAAAGCGGATGTTCATCGTCTAGGTATAGGCAGAAACGCGGAGTACCACAAGGATCAGTGTTATCTCCTGTTTTATTTAATATATTTTAAGCTCCATTCCTTCACTCCAGGGCATTCATGTGTACGTTTATACCGATGACATCGCTTTTTTAGTGTCCAATGATGATCTAAATTCACTGTATCAATCGTTACAAAATTACTTATTCATCCTTGAAACTTGGATTGATAATATACATATGTCTCTGAATGTTAGTAAAAGTGTACTTCTTGTCTTTCCTTTAGATCTTCCCATTAATATTTCATTGGTGTATCGTCAAGAGTTCATCCCCCGGTGAATTGCCTTAAATATCTGGGAATCACGTATGATGGGTCATTAAACTAGAGAAACCACATTGAAAAGTTGCGTCTAAGGTAACTTGTGCCGTGGGATGGTTACGTAAGATCAGTAACCAACGATATGGGCTGCGAAGGCATACATTAATTATGATATATAAAATGTATGTCCGACCCATCATAGAATTTGGGAGTGTCTTGTTTTCTGGCAGCCCAGCTTATAAAATTCAACCTCTGACAATATTAAACAGGGAAGCTCTGCGATTGTGCCTTGGACTCCCTAAGTTTGTTGCCAACACCGTGCTGTATATGGAAGCGCGAATACCAAGCTTAAAAGGCAGATTGAGGATTCTTACAGTCCAAACATACCTAAATATTTACGAATATCCTCAAAGAAGATCAATGTATATTTTTATTAACGAACCAAGTTCATTCTTTAATAGTCATTGGTCGCTATTATACACCCATCAGATCGTATTCGTACAGGCACAGCTATCACCATTGAATGTGTAAATTCAACGCATTCACCCAACAAGTCAATCAAAAATAAGCCTCCAGATAGAATTTGACGATATCTTCCCCTCAAATGCTAAACTAATGCCATACCAATATTTAAATTACCAATTACAAGATTACCTTTCTCACCTGGAAACAAACAATATCATAGCCACTGATGCTTCACAGTCCGAAGAGAAGGCTGGCGTAGGCATTTTCTCTCCTTCTCTTAATTGGTCCTTTTCTATTCGCCTTCCAGATTACACGCCTATTTTCATAGCAGAACTATTATTGGCCATTCTTCTAGCGCTACGTAAACTTCCTGCAAATCAATCAACAGCTGTCGTAGTTACAGATTCTCTGTCGGTATGTGTGTCGCTTTCCACGGAAACAAATTCAGCTCTCCTTAGCTTGTTTCACGATTCAGTCCCTAAAAGTTTACAAAAAATTAACTTGCTGTGGGTTCCTGGCCACCGCGGTTTATATCTAAACGAAATGGCACATTTATTAGCAAGAACGTCTCTAAGTGGACCTTTGATCCCTGTTTTACCGGATACAGCTTACGTCACTGCATCGAGATACAGAAAATTTTGTTTGCAAAATGATTTAAGCAACTTACCGCTGAAACCATCGACAGACTTTCAGAATCTCGGTTTTTGCTGGAATAAACGGTGGTGTCCTTCTCAGCAGTTGGAAGTTACTTACACCAGACTACGCGCTGTCGCATCCCGCAATTGAATTTTTATTCACATAGAGCTGGTCTCACGATGTCCCCTCTATGTCACAACTGTAAGGAAATTGAATCAATAGAACACTACTTTTTATCATGCAGACGATATTCACACCAGAGAAAGTTATTACTGGAAGCTCCACTCTACAAAATTGGATTAGGTTTAAACATACCAGTATTGTTATCAGTTGGGGCCTCAACACTAGGCTATAGTCACAGAGACGTGAGTTGCGCAGTATTTCATTTTATAAATGAAACAAAACGATTACCCTGCTAATTATTGTATTTGTATTCTACACATCAGATGCATTCATATCACCTAAATTGTTTTCTCCAAATTATTTTGTTAATATTACCTCCCCCTGGTTGTAACAGCTTTTCACTTTCACCTTTTCAGTTAGTCTGACTGCTCGCGCGCATGGTAATCTAGTTATTGCAACATCTGCTTTTTTTTTCTTTTACTTTGCGTTTCTTGTTTTCAAATATGAATTTTCTTTAGCATACCCACTGCCGCCCGATTCTTGGCCTATCCCCCTTTGTGGGTGCGAGCCATGACAGAGGTTCATCATCATCATCAACATATCGGAGTGGGGGTGTGGCATACAAGTATACACATGCGAGGGATTGTTAAAGAAAAAAGAAATAGGAAGAATTTTGGCGAGAACAAAAGTTATTTCGCGTTTTTCCTGGATGCTAAAAGCGATGAAATATAAAATAACTTTTAAAAAAGATAGAAATGGTCGTCATATATTCACCCAATAAAGCTTCACCTCAAGGTAAATCATGCGAAAATACACGTCAGTTGGTGTCTATAATGATTCGCGTTGCAGACGAAATTACCTTGCAGTTTGCGCAATACCTTTCATCTAAGGCGGTTTGCTGCATGCAGTGGCGTAGCCAGGGGTTGGCACGCCAGGCACGCGCATCCTAGTGCATCCCCCCCCCCCCCCTTCCCCTAAAATTCCTGATCCCCAGCCCCTCAAGTGCATTGCCACCTCCGAAACATATTTCTGGCTAAGCCACTGGCTGCATGATGGAAGGCTGGTTGGCCTCCTCTCGCACACACTTTGCTACGCTATTGTCGACGTCATGCTGCAGGAACTTTCCAGGAGCCAGAGCAAATGTTGCAATCGTAGCAGCGTCTGCGCATGCTGCGAAGCGAACAGATCGTAATATCGGCAAGGAAAATGCAGTGGTCTTGCGCGTGAAACTTGACCGATCCTGCTGCGTCACGTACAGGGCTAACCACCATAACAGGGCGACAACGACGCCCCATGCGCCTGGGCTGTTTTTTTTTTTTTTTAACTTTTCTTTCGATGCCTATTGAATTGGGTGCTAAGGCGCGGGAAAGACGAGGGCAGAAGAAACGTAAAACATACGCGACGAGCCGTTATCTTGGCATGTCGAACCCCCGTGAACTCGTGGCTCGACGCATCGCGTGCATTTGTGTTCGCGTGTGTCCTGCGAAATGAGAACCGCGAGGCCACGCGCCTTCCCAAAAAGAGCCAGTTCGCGATAGAGGACGAAGAGAAAGCCAGAAAACCAGCCACGAAAACCTTGCATTAATACCCTCCGGTGCATTATTAGTTCCTGCAAAAAAAAAAAAAAATTGTTTAAGCCCAACGCTTTTGCAGCGTGGTTTCGCGCCGGTCATTCTCTCTGATTTGAAAACGGGGGCCAGCATGTTCCTCCCGAATATCGGGACCACCAAAGAAAACTCTGACACAAGTTTTTCGGCCTCCTGCGGTTCGAGGGGAAGGAGCAAATCGTAGAAGAGAAAGACGAGGAAACGCCCATTTGCAGCAGACAAAACGTCATGCACCGGCCTTCCGGAGTGGTACACTTCCCGAGTACGCTATAAAACGAGCCACTGCGCAGCAAACGGCAGCTACTGAACAGTCACAGATCCACTGCAGTCGCGCTCGCTGCAACGCGCTTCGCCGCTTGTGCCTCGAGGATGGCGTCGTCGGGTCGTTATGCTGCCGCTGGACTCTGCAGGGAGGACGACGGCCACATGAGCGCTTACAACGGCTACGCCATGCTGCTGGGGGCCGATTGCAAGCTGTCGTCGAGCAGCAGCAGCGACGACACCGGCAGCAGCAGCGGGGACGACGACGGCAGCAGTAGCAGCGACAGCAGCAGCGGTTCTAGCAGTGACAGCGGAAGCAGCGACCCGGTCGGAGCAGCGTCCCAGTCGGAGGACATCGACATCGAAGACGTGCCCACCGCCTCCAGCATAAAGCCCCTGGACTCCAGCGTCGCAGCCGGCGCCGCCGCCATAGCCAGAGAGCCGCAGATGGGCATCTATATTCAGCCGAACGTCGTGCGCCCGGCGGACCTTCCCAGTGACCACCCGGATGAAGCTCACGACTGGAGCGATTGGCCCAAGTTCCCTCTAAATAAGAATGCGGATCAGCAGCGTCCGATCGTGCCGAGTCTGCCGGCCAAGGTTCCCCACGTCGCACTCGTCAACAAGCACGAGTTCCTGCTGCCCAAGATGGAACTGCTGATCCACACACAGGGCAGGCGAGTGGTTTGTATGAGCTCCCCTCCCTGTTGGCTGCTCGATCGGGACGGATGTTGGCGCGGCCTTTAAATTTGTGGATCGTATGCATGCACCTTTTTTTCGTTCGGAAGTACTGAGCATCGTCGCGCATTTTGGGGGTTCTATTATGGCAATTGTACGAACAGCCGACGTCGCTTTCCCGCCGTCGTTCACGGAGGCGATCTTGTAACGGTTCGCTTTCAGACACTTTGCAATACCGCATCCTAGGACAGCGTTCTGGCTTCCGTTGTTGGCATGAGCGTTCCGAGCACGCATTGGCGTTCTTTCTGCATGAGGAGCTGCATGTATTCAAATACCACACCGTGGTGAATCTGCTGGCCTGAACAAAGCAGACAGCGTACACGTCTAGCTAGGCATTTATCACGCGGACGATAATCGCTGTTTCATTTCGCGAAGACATCTCTGCCGTTTAAACCGATTCAGCAGTGGCTCGAGCTGCTTAAACCGCCAACGGGGTTCGTGGCTTCAGGTAGCCCAAAATTGAGCTACGAGGAACACGCAGCTATGCATGGTCCAGATTTATTGCTGTTAGTTCATGTCTTTCTCAGTTTGACCACGCGCATTCTTCGTGGTTTAGCTGCTCGCTTTGGCATGCGCGTGCGCATATATGTCTATCCCGTTACAACGGTGTTCGTCAAAAACAATCGTGCCTCCACGATCTCTTTCGCATTCAGGATCATGCAGCCAGCGCCTTCGTTTCGCCTTACCAACTTGGTGGACGACTTGCAGTACACGGCCTGGCTCAGCTTCACCGATGCCACTGGGGGTGAATGCGGTCAGTGCGCGCGAGACGCTACAGGCATCGGCCTTATCGCCACCTCCCGAATCCGGGCGTCCTTCTTTACGTTTCTCTGTTTATGCTAAACTAAGGTTGAGCGCTAAGGCGTGTCCTTGGACTTGTCTCGTGCAGTTGGTCAGTACTCCCACCCGGATTCACCGCATCCCGGTTCATCTTGGAACGGCCGGGTGCTGACGTTTTCTCGGCTGAAGCTCTTCTCCAATGACTGCTTCACCACGAAACCACCTCCGGTAAGAGTTCGTTCGCCACTTGTCCATTTTATCCAAGCCTGCTAATTAGGTTACCGTTCGTAAGTTCCACTATACTTCGCAGGTTTGAACGAGCGCACACTTTGCACTAAAATGCAAGACAGTACGGTTGTCAAGTACGCAGTGTGCGGCCGTTCAAAGCTGGCCCAGCGTCATTTAGGGAAGCCATCAACAAGACATGACGGCGCAGGTGGTACAAGTTGCTACCGTGCTGTCCTATCTCGTCTTTTGGTGCGTGCCGGCGATGGCTTCCCCGAGTCGACTTCTTCCGAGCCTAGCAAGCAAGCAACACGTGGTCTTATTGTACTCGTCGCTACCTTGTTCCTTTCTGGTCATTGTGGTTTTAAAAATGACATTATGCCCCAAAGAGACCGAAACACTAATTTAGGTCACTTTTTGCTGTCATACCGCATGAATCAACGGAAGGCTTGACGTGACGTGACAAATACGTTAAATTGTGTGTGGGTGGCCAAAACTGAACCACTCTCAGCCAAGATTGTGACCCCCAAAAACCTTATTTTATAGTTTACCTTCCGCAGGATAGGTAGTACACGGTTCGTCAGGCCACTTCTGTATTGACCTTATTCGCGAAGTGCTTGACGCCGTTCATGCTGCTGTGCACTGCGGTTGCTATCAGGTCCCTCAATGAAGTTCAACCTTGTGGTAATGGAGGTATTATCACAGGTGGGCAGTCCACCCCGTGCAAGTTGGCAGCGGGCTGGATCCTCATTTTGTAAATATGTATAATATATGAATAAAGAAAAAGTAAGCATGCATTTCACTAGGCCATATTTCTAAGATGTCATATGAGTGAGCAACAAATGAATCGGCTGTATTCTATTGACTAACCCATTATTTAAAACATTCTCCAATCCAAACTAAAAGCTCACCAGAAACTGCTTTCCTTTGCGTGTGTTGCAGATCACTCTGAAGTGTAACAACAGTTACCGCATCCAAGTGAACGTTGGCATCGTGGACAACAGCGGACACATCCTGAGCACATCGGTCGTCCGGCAATTTGTCGGTGCTTACTTTGTTGCCGTCACCCAGTTCAAAAAATCTAGGTGGGTGTTGTGCTTTGCTTGGCAGCTGTTTTCTTTCCTTTCCAAATCGGTGCACTTAAGATTTCACTGCCCTCTTCTTTCTCTCTTTTCCTTCTACAGCTGATGAAACCGCGGTCAGAGCTGTAATTTCATTTTTGTTTTTTTGCTTCTAGTCTCTCGCGTCCAAGCAACAAGGGGTTCAAGACCAAAGCGCGATAAGTTAATGTTATATATTGCACTATTTTCACAACGTTGTGACTTTCATTGTTTGTGTAATAACAGTAATAAAAACATGTTTATGGTTACCATTAGGTCTCCTTTTTTTCTTTGTTTAATGACATTTTAAAGTACAGCGAAGACAAAAAAAGACCGCATATCCACGAAGTGAATGATATGATGAGTGGGCGAAGCACCGGGGGATCATTCGGTTAACCGTGAATCCCCAAACGCCGGCAAGCGGACCCAGAGGCGGCGAGAGCGCGGGAAGCGGCGGCAAAACGCCGGAAGCGTTCTCTACCTGAGGTTGGTGGTGCCGATGCTCGGTTCAAGCGCGATCTTCGCGAGCCCTCAGCTCCGGGTCTGCTTGCCGGCGTTGCCGTACTGCTGCAGCTTTGCGAGCCCTCACCTCCGGGTCCGCATGCCGGCATCGCCGTGCTGCAGCAGCTTTGCGAGCCCTCGACTCCGCTTGCAGTTCAGCCGCCACTCTAGCTTTTTCATCCATAGCGGGCGCGCCGTTATCAGAAGCGACCGTTATAATCCATGGCTTATGAGAGAAAGAGAGCGCGCGTCGGGAACGAACGCCCTTGTGCACCGCAGCGCCCCTAGCGGACTTCATGCAAACCAGAGCTACGGACGACGACGACGAGGGAGGACAAGGCTCGGTCCTAAGGTGCTTCGCCCCTAAAACAATGCAATGGTGGTGTGGCTACTGAGGAATACAAAAATAGACCTGCTGCCCACATGGTAATGCCGCAGGCCAGTTGCCGGCCTGAAAAGAAAGGGGAAAAAATAATTAAAGCGCTCTCTGCAGATAAATCGGGACAGCCTATAGTTCCCATGCGTACTTCGCAGAAAGTTTATTTTGCGCAGAACACTGTAAGCTGAAGATGCAGTTGCTACGAGAATTTCAAAGGTAAAATTACCAACACGCACGTCATGGAGGCCATTCAACAGGTACACATTGACAGCCCCCTCTGGCAATGCATAGTCAACATGTAGACAATCACATGTTGATGGACCTGCAGCTGATGGACCACCATCAGCTGCAGGCAGGGCAGCTGAGCCAGCACGGGAATGATGGGTAATACATGGATTTGCCTAAACTTCTACCTTGTGACTTTAAATGGCTTCGTGACTTTGCAAACTGATCATTTTAAAGAAAGTACTGCATCATAAATAATTCAGTACAAGTTATTAAAGCTGTGCGACCTCTAGCACAGAATCCCGATATTGAAACGATTACTAGGACCAAGCCTCCAAATGGACCACGGGATAACCTGGTGTCCCGCGCACACCGGAGTGGAAGGCAACGATCGGGCGGATCGTCTGGCTCGAGGTATAACAGGCCGAGCCGCGTTACATACCGCTCGAACGGACGCCTCTCCGACACCCGGCAGCACACCGAGAGACATACTTGAGGCACAACGACTAGGAAGACGAACCAAAGCTCCACCTCACCCCAAGCTAAACAGGCGACAGGCGAGGGACTGGCGCCGAATACAGACAAACACCTACCCACATTTACATAGACAGCACAAAATATTTCCTAACAAACACAGCGACAGATATCCATGGTGCGACTCCACCCCGACACTAGAACACATCACTTACCAATGCACGCAGCGTCCGGCAGAGCAGACGCCGTCTCGCCGCTACTTGACGATACACTTAGCAATTGTTCGTGGCAGGCGTGACTCTCCGAACTGGACTTGGGAAGCCAATTGGCGACCCTTGACCAGGCCCGGCGCGCCGCAATAGCCAGTGGGGCCCTGGAAGAGGGCTCCACCCACAGTGACCAAGCACGATCTTAATTTAAATAAAGTTGTTTCTCTCTCTCTCTCTCTCTCTCTCTCTCTCTACGCCACGGACGAACGCCTCGTCACGCGACATAAAATTCCCTCGGGAATTTATCGCGGGCAAGCCAGTGCCTTGAGACGCTTGGCGCGTTTCGGTTTGGCCACTTCGATCGACAAGCTGAACCGTTGCAATTAGCGATTGTGCGTGTTCGCAGCGTCTTCTGCTCTTGGAAAAGTATAGTATGCTCGGAAATTTACAGCAATGAAGGCATATAAAGCGTAATAAGCAAAGACACAAGATCATATGAATCCACAAGCACGAAGATCACACGAATCCATGTACTTCTCATCATTCCCATGGGGACTGAACGATTGCAGCAGTAGCGCACCCAGGATCTCTGCCAGGGGGTGGGGTTGTTGTTGTTGCCTATCCCGCATGTGGCTCCTACCCACGGTGGGGGATTGACCAAGAAATGCGTGGATTATTCCAAATTAATATGGAGGATAAATTTCCGAATATCTATGGAATTAGCACTGAATAGCGTAGAATTATATGTTAAAGTAAACCAGGAAAGTCATATCGACTGAGTAATAATTACTTTAAAAGCACAAAAAAAGACAGAATTTAGCAGGGTATTCGTTTGGATTCTGTAAGAAAAGCATCCCTGTGGCTGAATCCCAAAGTGGACGCCCCGAACGAAAGAATATTAGATTCTGTTAAGTCCAGGCTAAGCCTTCGAAAAGGTATTTCCAACAATCGTTTTCTTGCCGCAGTAAAGCGGTGACAAGATAGAAGAAAGTGATGTATCGTCTCTTCCTCATTACAAAACGAGCAGAGGGGGGAGGGAACCAAACCCGACCTGTGTGAGTAGAAATTTAGGGAGGGAATACGGCAGCGTAATTTGGTGAGAGAGACTTCAAGCATCTTTGTGTTACAGGATTCGCTACGCGAGGGAAATGTCAGGTGCTTATAATCTGGAGAAACAGTTAGAGCTGGGTTTGATAAGGCTTTTCTAATTGATCGCATCCGAAATCTAGCCGCCGTGATGTGTGCTGTCACTGGTAGAATAGGAAGAACAGGGCCGGAAAGTGATGCCTTTGCCAGTGAATCGACAGTTTCATTAAAAAACAAATCTTTATGACCAGGTAACCAAATCAAATGAACACATTGCACATGGGCAGGAACTAGCAAGTGAAAGAGTAAAGGGGTAAATCATTACTGGAGGTAAGGGAAGAGCCTACAGAAACGGAGTCAGTAAAAATAGCAGCTATTGTAGTCGTTTGGTCTAATTTACGTAAAGCTAGGATTACTGCTAAGAACTCGGCCAGAAAAATACATGTGTTTGTGTGTGTGTTTAGGCGGGTAGGGGGGGGGGGGGGGGGGGCAAGCACTTCGCATCTTATGCAATTTGCTTGCTTTAGCCAGTGGAATCCAACAGCAAATAAAATTCCTAATAATTCTAATAATGACACCAAGGATGATGACGATGTTTATTTCTTAAGCGTTTTACTCAAAATAATTTAAGAGTGAATGAATAAATGCAAGACAGTGACAGAGTGTTTTTGTTAATCGGGAAAATAAGACCTCAAGGCAACTCCTGAATTGTAATGACAATGTGAACAGAGCGCTGAAGGTACACGTTGGACTGGTGGGGTTGGACGTGTGGGGAGGGGGGGGGGGGGGGGTTACCACACCCGAAACCTCCCCCCCCCCCCCCCCCCACGTCGGTGCGCCACTGGATTGCAGCGCCAGATTTCCTTCTAGTAATTATTGTAGGAAACTCTGTGGTTGCGGCAGATACATGGTAGGTGCGGTGCGGCGGCGCTTGTGTCGGCGTAGTGTGGTGCCGTATGAAAAAAAAAAAAAAAAGCCTGATTTCATAATGCATGCCGACCATGTATGCAGCCTAAAACAGCTTCGCTGGCGATCCGTCCCCACATGAATGTTGCGGCCCCGCGAGTTTTTGTTAGACGTGTGAGGAGGAAAATCCGCACGCTTTACAGATGCCATAAATTATTCTATGCAATATATAGATGGATCCCTCCTGCGTGGAGAATCGCGGAGGTGATTTCACTGCTTGAAGACCAAAGCGAAAGGTTGGTACTAGACAATATTATGCCTATTTCTCTAACATCAAATTTTGTAAAATTAATCAAGAGACTATTATTTCTATTAATTGATGGCCACAAGAGAATTATTGAGTCCATGCGAAATTGGATTTAGGCCAGGGATCTAGTGCGCACACGCCGACCTAGAGAGCCGAATTCATTTGGCACGTTACGACAACAATGTGCGGTACTATAGTTACACTAGTCATTTCTAAAGCATACGATAGTGTGGAATGCCCTATTTTAAGAGGATGCGGGGTATTGGGTTACCTGAATGCTTTGTAACGTGGAATGCTGAGTTCTTGCTGGGCAGGGAGGTTTATTGTGCACAGTGTAGAACTTCATCATGAAAATTCAGACAATGGCGCGGGTTTCCGCAAGGTGCAGTTTTATCCCCGCTGTTTAATATCTTACTCAGCTCCATTCATTGTCATCAGAATGGAAGCACGTACGTTTACGCTGATGATATAGCGTTTTTTTTTTCTTCTTCGGCAAGTGATATTCAGTCACTGTGCGAGTGCTTACAGTAATGCTTATGCGAGTTAGAAGCGTGGCTGGACAGTATCCGCCTGTCCCTTAACGCGAATAAGAGCGCTGTTCTTGTCTTTCCTCTAAAAGACCCAGTGATTATATCCCTTTCATACCGTCATTTAACTATTCCACAAGTAGAAAAAGTCGGGTACCTTGGAATTATTTATGATGGAAACCTTAACTGGCGTCAACATATTGGACATGTAACTTGAAAAGCCTCGCGTGTAAAGGGGGTATTGAGAAGGATAAGCAATAATCGATGGGGAATGCGCAGATACACATTCATACTGGTTTACCGGATGTATATCCGACCTATGCTACAGTTCGGTTGTGTGTTATTTCTCCGCCTCCCCTGCTTATAAGCTGCGTACACTAGTTCTGCTGGAACGGGAAGCACTCTATGTTTGTGGCTACCAAAGTTTGTAGCAAACGCCGTGCTCTACAAGTAATCATGACTTCCTTCCATAGAAATTTCATTTAAAATACTCGCTGTTCAAACATTCGCAAAGCTCTATGAATCACCACGAAGAAGGTTCTAACCGATCTTTATCAATCAACCAGCTCTATTTTTTTTTTTTTTTTAGTCTCATGACATCGGTTTCGCACGCCACAGGTGATTATAACACAATCGTTATTGAGTCCGTTAAATGTATACATATTGGAAACGATGTAATCACGGTAAGCAATATCTCAAATTCATTGGTTATTACTTATGATGACGTATACCCCAACAATGCAAAGCAGCTTCCCTGGCATATTCTTGACGGCTTACTCCAGGATCACTTGAATCAGCTCCACAAGAACGTAGTTATATATATAGCAACGGATGCTTTGCAGTGTGAGGAAAAGGCCGGAGTTGGCATTTTTTAAAATCATCATTGGATTGGATATTTTCCGTTCGGCTCCCACACTTTATACTCCAATATTCCTGGGGGAATTCCTAGCTGTTGTCCTAGCCGTGCGTAAGCTACAGCCTTACACGACAACCGCGGTATTAACGACAGTCTCTTTATCGTTGTGCACCTCTCTTACTGCTCCCATCGAGTCGCATATGTTAAGAACCTTACGCTCACTGACTCCAAATCATATGCGGAGTTTAGGATTATAGTACGGGTATACCTGGACAAAGAGGTATACTTATGAAAGGAGCAGCAGACAGTTTGGCCAAGGCTTCCATTGCAGGCCCTGTGTTTACCCTCCTTCCAACGACGGGTTTCATCGATCACGTCTGACAGGTTTCGAAGATACACCCTTTTGACGTCAAAATCAAATCTAACGTTCCCCACGGAACTGCACCACTTGCAATTCCCTTGGAGCAGGAAATTTCGCAAAACAAAACAGACAGAAGTGACATTAACGAGACTGCGATGTCGAGTCCCGCCCCTAAATGTATGCATGCGCACCGATCTGGTCCCACAATTTTCCCTTTGTGCCATTTCTGCAACGCGTTAGAAACAATTAGGGGTGTGAGAATAGCGATTTTTGAGATCGAATACGAATCTAACAGTGCCAGAAGCTAACCGAATTGAATATCGAGTGGGTTTCGAATAACGAACAGCCGTTACCAGAATTAACATAAAAAAGATGCTCACGTGCTATGCTTAAAGTTAGCAAGTTTCTGTCATTACATAGTACGTTATTAAGCGTTGTTGATTAAAAGCACAAATGTGAGATCAGGAGCAAACAAGTAGTTTATTCGCATGCACATACTCTTCAGAGAGGGCGAATGATCGCTGTATAACCTGTAAATTATGGCTATATCTAAGCTACGCAGCCTGCTCAACTATACGCAAGTTCTAATGTTTGACGTTTATACTGTATGCCCATGAGGGCGAAAGTTTACCGTATTTTTGCTCCGATGTTATGTTTAAATGGGCGCAGTTGACGTTTTGAAATATTCGAGGAATATTCGCGTTTACGAATAGTGACTATTCGATTCGTTAATCCAAAGTTCCGAATATTCGCACACCCTTACTCGTATATATAATTCATCGCGCTCAAAATGAGTCAGACCGTACTATACGAAGTTGAAATGCAAAAGCTTCAACCCTCTCAAGCCGTGCACATGAAGCTTGAGCCAATGTTGATCCTGCTCAGCGAAGGTTAGGCCTGGCGCCGTCGAGTTCGTGCACCTGAACTTAAAAATAATCAGTGAGGAAGCAGGAGCCTGTTTTTTTTTATAGTTCACTTCTGGCCTTAGCGATTTGAAGTCAACTTCTCTTTAGCTCGCCCGGCGCGTGCACAATAAACGGCAAGTGGTGACACGTACAGCGCTGTGCCAACATACTTCACCGTAGGCTGCTGGTCGCAATCACGTAGATGGGTGGGCCTATACATGTTGTTATGCTGGCACGTTTCTTGATTCCAGAGATGCACTGTTTACCTCTGCGTCAAACAGGAAACAAGAGACGGTGTATTCGATACAGCAACATAAGCAACCGACTCGCTCAATTATACCATCGATGTCAACGCGGCCTATATAAGTGCGCTTATGCGAGCACAGTTTTCTCTGAACTCGCATAATTAAGCACGCGCAAACCGTAAGCACGATGAAGTTGAAGCAAAGCGAGAATCAGTAATAAATTAAGAGCCCGTAATATATGTCTCTGCTGGATCACAGTTGTGCTCATATTGACTCGTCGCAGGGTGCAACAACACGGCTCATATTGGCGCAGATATATGTATGTGTTGCTTCGTTTTGACAGTATAATTCATAATAGCGATGCACCTTTTCCCCAATATTTGACGCTAACAAGGATCTGTGGCTGTAGATGTCGATGAAGTGCACCGCTTTAGTAAATCCGACGCGAAAGGCCGCGCTTCTTGAATATCTGTTGTGCAAAAAGAATACTAAAATTGAGCCTTTATCGGCCGCACTGTTAACACAAGAGCGCACTCATAGGTCTGCTCATCCAGTAGTCGGTAAGTGATACATGGCTTCCGGGAACGACATGCTGCCCCGCAGAAGCAATTACTAATTGTTCGCGACCCACGAAACGCGCGGTAGTGCGTTTCGTGGGCTCACTCAACATGGGCACAGGAACACAAACCAACCGGTGAAAGCCCCAGCACCTTCCCAAAACGTTTCCATCTGCGTGCGGCAGAGGGCAGCACAGGAAAATGAAAAAAAAGGCGGATTTATATATCAAAATTATGGATTTCTAACTTTATTCGCTAAGCACATATGTAAAATCTGCCCGACTCTTGGCCAATCCCTGTGAATGGGTATGTGCAAAAGACTTTAAGGTCATCACAGTAGCGCACCCAGGATCTCTGCCGGGGGGGGTTGACAGTTTGCCTTAGTTTGCGAATACCATCTAAACAGCACTCATTTCAATTTATTCACGGGAAATTGTACAAAAATGCACTTTTTGCGCACGTTTGCGAGTGTGCAGACGATTCCGCGTCTTACATCTTAGTTGCAGTACTCATAAAAGGGGGGGGGGGGGTTAACTTGGCCTCGGGGGGGGGGGGGGGGGTGACACCTGACTAGCCACCCTAACCTGGCTACGTACACGCTACTCCCGTCAAGCCGACAGAGGTGAGCCGTGCCAAAATGGCAGACAGCGACGCTGCTGATGACTCCACGGCCACCACACATGGAAGAGAAGAACGAGGAGGTTCGTGAAGGAGACCCGACCAAGATTCTTGCTCGCATACGTGTCTAGATAAGCCAATATCTCCTTTTGTTTTTAAGGCGAAAGCCTTAAATGCCTCATCAGACGGTGGCCTTAACTGAAAACGCGACGTGCGGTACAGATCGAAAGTCATGTGATCGCGAGTGCGCAGATACGCACTTGTGCCGCTGCTCGCGCGCTCGTCGTCGTCTTCTTCCACAGCTGGCTCCGATGCCGCTCATCATGCCAAAAAAGGCAAAGTTAATTAAGATAGAGTTAATTCAAGCACTCAAACCCACGACATTCGGTGGGAGTCGGCTTGACGGGAGTAGCGTGTACGTAGTCAGGTTAGGGTGGCTAGACAGGTGTCACATTCCCCCCAAGGGAAGAAGAATAAGATGGCGATGGCGATGATGATGATGATGATTATGATGATGATGATGATGACCTTAAAGTCTTTTGCACATACCCATTCACGGGGATTGGACAAGAGTCGGGAAGATTTTACACATGTGCTTAGCGAATAAATTTAGAAACCCACGACCTTTGGCGTCAATGCGAAGTTAATTAAGGCACAGTAAGCTAATATAGAGTTAATTAAGGCACTATAACCCACGACCTTTGGTGTTAATTTGGGCGAAGTTATTTAGGTAGCGTCAATTAAGTCGTTCAAACCCACGACCTTTGGGGGGAGAAAATAAGTAATAAGTATAACGACGCATACGAATGAGGATGTTTAATGAATGCCTCTTGAGCGCGAAGGCCTTCACCCTCTTTGGCGTATGCTAAAGTGACTGTCATTTTTTTTTTTTACTTTGCATTTCCCCTTTTCAAATAAGAATTTTCAACAGCTACGTCCTGCCGCCCGATTCTAGACCTATCCCCCTTAGTTGGTACGAGCCATAGGCGCCGACTACGGGGGGGGGGGGGGGGGGGGGCTCCGGGGCTCGAGCCCCCTCCGAAATTTTCCGGGGGGGGGGGGGCAGAGCCCCCCCTCCCCCGGCTTCTAAAATGTCAGTACCAGAGTGCTGTTACCCAAACCGTTTAAGGTCTCTTTTGAGTTGCCTCTACATTTTTCCCTTTCAATGTTATTGTGGCTAAAAGCTCACTGCATCATTGTTGACGCGGATGTGCACGGCTTTTATTCATAATTTCTCTTTATTTCTGAAAATCCTGGCAATAGGAAAACAAGCGCATTAGAAGCACCTACCTCATCCGTATTTTTTAACTCCAACATGTTATTTAAATTTCCAGTGTGAACACCATTCACAGACACGTTATATTTCAATGTGTACACAGGACAAAGTTTATTATATTTTTAAAGAGAAAGAGCTAGCCAACTAATAATTATTTCTAATGATATGGATAGTCTATGTCTAGAGAATCAATATGTTGCTGTATGTTCAACTCGCTATACAAAGTGTTTTGCACACTTTTTGACACTGAAAAAGACCTGCAGACTTCAGTGACCCCTTCGGCAGAGTCTTTTATCAACGGTGTGTGAAATACACGTGAATGATATGTGTCTCAGCATTGCTTCTCTTTCCTGTAAGAAATGCTAGAGACTCATGAAAACAATACTCATAATAATTTACAACATTTATTGAGGGTGGAAACATCGCAACCTGCATGCAGAGGTCATATATATATATATATATATATATATATATATATATATATATATATATATATAACTTAGTAACCGAAGTGAGGCCAAGCCGGATTCACTCGAAATCAGTATCAATAGCAGTCATGCGCATCAGAGCTTCTACTAGGACTCAGAAAAAAAGATCATTGCACCCCCCAATGATTACCAACAATTGAATACGGCACGCGGGCCGCGTAAGCGTCAACCGCACACAGTAATTTGCAGCTGCGGCAGGGCTAGATGAGAAGACGCGTGCTCTCCTCCCTATGCGCGGCTTGGCTAGGGCTTGGCTAGGCCAGTGTAGCTAACGCTACAAAATTTATACAAAGGAACGAAAATGGGGTCCAGAACAGCGCAAGCAGAGTGAGGGCATTTGGGTAAGAAAAGACGCGTGGTTGCGCTATTTGTAAAACTCCCTAGTCTATCTGTGCATATTCCTTATCAATTTTTATTTGTCGTACGCTGCATTTGCCTCTCAATAACACAATCCACGTTGTTCCTATATTTGCTATCGAGTCCTTTCGCGCTTTCGAGATACCGCTGTCTTATTTACTTATTTGTTATTATGTTTATTTATTTGGGCACCTGATAATTTTTACTCTATAATCCTTTGTTCTGCCTCCGGAAAATAAACGAAACCAGTGGCATAAGGCATGCTTTGACATGTAATGAAACTATGACGTTATGGAATCACATTATACTTACGCTAATAATTCTAGCCATAAGTTGTGGTCAGAAATTGTTATATATCGTTTAATGTTTATGTATGTTAAGTCTTATCTTCTCAATAACTGACCTTTCGTCAGGAAAAGATTTCTTGATTGTATCTTTTCTATTAAATCTTTTACAAGGCGTTACCATGCTTTTTCATATAGATGTGTACTTGTGCGACTTAATACTCACAAAACACATGTATCTCCCTAACGTGTTTAACTGAAACCGCTTGTCGCATGGCTCAACCAAGAGAAGCCAGTCTCTTGGCGGTGCGAGGGGACTCAGGCTGTAAAACTGAGTTGTCTCCTACTCTGAGGTCTTTCAAACACTCATATAAGCTCGTCACTCCAGTGAACAATCTTTCGAGGTCACAGGAAGTTTCCAGTGTAACTGTTAGTAAAGATTATATATATATATATATATATATATATATATATATATATATATATATATATATATATATATGCATACATTGGTGGGGCTCGGAAAACTGGTCAGGCCCCAGCCCCCCCCCCCCCCCAGAAAAATGAAAACTTTCCGCCTATGGTATGAGCCATGGCAGATGATGATGATCATCATCATCAATATTCCACTTGTCTTTTAGGCGTGTTTCTGTAACAATAAAAATATTACTGGAAATCCCGCTTAGCAATATTGCCTGGATCTATCTGCGCTTTAAAGTGCGAACAAAAAACAGCGAAAACTAAGACGCAAGCCAAGAAGGAGGCAGACACTCTCCTTCTGATCCTGCGTCTTGGTTTCTCAGGTATTTTTCGCTTTAAAACAAGAAAAAACTAGCCCAGCAATTCACGCTAATTTATCTCTGCCTGCGATCCTCTCTTTTCGAGCCTCTATTATTGGGTTCAGCCACTGAAATGCTTGCTTGGCAATCCAAAATTGCCTGATTGAATCTAGCGGATTACCATGCTAGACTAATCGTTCCCCCTCCCCCACTATAGTTTTCTCTTAATTATTTATTTGTTTACTTATTATTAGTTTTTTTTTTCATTTTAATTCATGGTTTACTTCTGCTCGCTTTCTTTTCCTCTCACAAAACTTTACTTTCTAAGTGCCAACGTTCAAATTGTTAATTCCCTTGTTTTTATCAACTTAAGTTAACCACACGATTCATGGCCAATCTCCCATTGTGGGTATGCGCCACAACCACTCAGGTCAACAACAACAAGATTCCAACAGCAGCCGACGTGTCAAACGACGTGATGGATGGTTAGCGCTTACCTGTGTCTGTGTTCTCTTTCTTGATACTTTTTTTCGCACAACGTTAAATATATTACTGTAACCGACTTTCAAGAAACCCTACAGCATACACGGTGTCAAAATCCCTGATATGTATTCCCGAAGTGCACGGAAAGATATATGCGGGTGTGTACACACAAACTCTAGAGCTATCTTCCCCGCATCAACTTTTGCGCGTTCCTTCCGCTTCTCCCTTGTAAATGCATGCAGGCGAGTGTCGAAAAATTGTACATAATTCGGGTTGTCAGTATGAATGAGGGTCATACGAAGCTCAACTGTTCTAAAATGCGGAAAGGAAAAACCTGCTTTCCTCCTGAGGAAACCAGGCGATCGGGGCGATGCTGGGGCGATTGAGCGCGCGTTAGCGTGCCTTTTATTCAATCAAAATGACATGCGGCGTCTATAGGTCGTTGTTTTTGCAACGCATCCTAAACCATTCGAGCGTTCGAGCTGCTGCAGCTGCTGTTACTGCGAGCTTCGTCTTTTTTTTTTTTTTTTTCCCACGGCTGCGTTCCGCGTGTGCACGTGACACGTGGATCATGCAGCTGCGCAAAGCTGACCGTTCACAGACGAAACGGGGGTAAACGCACATGAAAGATCAGACAAGTGCTCTTTCTTTCAACGCCTGCGCAGCTAAAGAGGAGCTGCGCAAGTCGAACGGTTCCCAGCATTTTGAAGTTTCTTGACGGTCGTCGTTGGATCTACATCGCGGACGTATAACCCCTGTGACGCGTAAGTACTATTACTTCTCTCCGTTGATCTGTGACAAGCTAAAGAATACTCCGAGTTTCGGCAGTAGCGGGCCTTTGGATGGTCTCTGCCAGTACTCCAGGTAAATTAAGAATGCGTGGCAATCATGTTATATGCGCCCATTTTTAAACTTCATATTGCTCAGGTTTGCCTGTCAATACTCAGGTTTGCCTTTCAGCGTCAGTACATTTATCTTTCAATGATCAAAATTTGTTTATGCGTGAGCGTCTGTATACTTTCTTATGACTTCGATTGGTTTCTAGTCTGATGCTCCAGTAAGTGAATGCGTCGATATCTGAATTTTGCGTGCATGTGACTGTCTTCCTCACGATGTACTTAGCCCTGCACCAGGAATCGATGGAAGCGAAATGCAAAATACGGACGTTGAAGAATTTGAGGGGTCAGAATTAACTCAAGCTCTCCACAACGGCCTCCCTCACCAGCCATAACCAACTGTGCTCTTTCGCGACAGTAAACCAGTTCTTTATTCTTTGGGTAAAGCCCACAATGAGTGTGCAATTTTATGGTTTCCTGTGACAGTGAATAAAGTATACCTGTGTAACTTTCATTGAAACAAGTGATTATAACATTGCTTGTGTCAATGAAAGCTACTTGCGTGTATTTTTGTGCGATGCTTCCGCAACTTTACCAGCCGTAGCACATCTTGTATCGTCTTAATTTTAGCCAACTTACAGCGCCGCCAACTATACATTTTTCTTTATTTGCGATTGCGAAGTCTAGTCGAATCAGTTGTTTGCCAAAATGGCGTCCCGCAGTGGTGGTGATCTCTCGAAGTTGCGCGTTGTTGATTTAAAGGAGAAGCTATCAGAGCGCGGATTATCAACATCAGGTAACACTACAGATAACAGAATACAGCTATCCTCGATTTGGGATGCAGATATGTTAAATTGTGTGCGTTTAGAGACCGTGCTACAGGAGCGGTGTTGTGACGCACACGCCGGCCGGTTGTACCGCTTGGAGCCCGTAGCATTTGTGATCAACAATTTTGGCGTCCGTGACCTCACAAATTGTTAAAAAGACATAGCCCTTAGAGTAATTAAGAATTCATGAATTTCCTAATTGGTCGTTCGCGGGTAATGTTTCAGCGCGTGCACCTCCACTTTGAAGTTTTGTTTCGGTGCTGACTGGCTGTCTTTCGCTTTGATCGCAGGATTGAAGGCCGACCTTGTGAAACGGCTCCAGGCCGCGATAGACGAAGAAAATGTAAGTACAAACCATTGGTGATGTGCGAGTACAAGTGTAACGTTTGCGTGTTTTGGTGATCGACAGCTGGTTTATCTAAACCGCGAGTTGTAGATTTTTTGATTTACCATTTGCGATTAGCCAAACTTGTCAGTTTTGTGTGCTCACGTTAATATTTCTGCTCCTAGGAGGTGACTCCAGCGCAGGAAGAAAGCATGGACACTGAAGAAGACTCGCAGGTGAGTGTCGATTCTGCAGACAACCTGTTGTTGCTCTCGATTTTCTCTTGGTCTGCATCTACCCGACACCGAAATAGTGCCGTCACATAAACGTTCTCTCGTTTGAGACATTACTTGACACCGTACTTCTTCTTGTCAGGGTGCCCAGGAAGCCCCTGGCCTTGAGCAAGAAGATGCGTCAGTTGAAAAGCCCGAAGACAAGGTATGTTTTAACCTTTGCCGTCCTTTTCAACATCTTAGCAGATACCCCACTTTGATAGCCCCTCATCTTCGTGTCTACGCCTTCATTAGGGCCAGTATTGACGCACGCCTCAAATGTGATTGCGCTAGAACTCTTCGTAATAACAGCTCTCAGCTAGTCGTCATGTTGGGCGCATTAGCGAATGCGGCCGATCATTTGGTAAAGAGCTTTGTGAATTCGGCCCCAGTTCCCTAGCCTAAAGCTTTTGCCATGTAGAATACTTTATAACCTGTGCAATCATTTAAAGAGAAGTGCACGGCAATACAGGCTTGTATTCTTTTTTCCAGCAATTATGTTTCCTCATCCGTACAGCTATGTCAATAACAGTTTGGTGCTTCAAGACGTAAGTAGGCGGTTTGAATGTAGAGTGACTCGTTTACTTCTGTTTAACTCGTGTATGAGGTTATTATAAACTGGGCTGTTCAGAACTGAATTAAAGCTTGGAAATGCAAAATGACAAAGTAATGTGCATGAAAGTCTTTCACAGCTAGACAGCACTTGTCCTGTGTTGCCCATAGCTCTCGCCTGCAACATTACTTTTTGCTGTAATATTACACTATTATTCTGCTGCATTACAGGGTACAAAATTTGTGAAGCAACAAGCACACTGCAGACCAAATAGCTTTGTAATGTAACCTGGAAGGCCAGCACTCGGCTATCAAGACTGTGCCCGTCTCACGTTTTCATTGTTATTCATGGTGTGCTGCTGTTAGACTGTCAGAATAACCCTATAAACGTGTGTGCCATTAATTGAATAATACCCCTGTCACACGGGCATTCGAAAGTCTTTTCAGCAAAAAGACTTCTCCTTATTATTTTGCCTTGATGCTGGTTGATGACTGTTTCATGCGCCTTGGCGCCCACCATAATTGGTGCCTCACAAGCTACTATTGCTCTTAGCTCTTGCACGCCATTACCGTCGTGGTAATGGGATTGGCTGTAGCCTAAACTCCCAGACAGAAAGTCCCAAGTTTGGCATTGGTCAAGATATCCTCTTCTTGGAACTTAATCCTAAATTCTTAGCACCTAAATCATAGGTGCTAGGGTAATAGCAAAATTATCTCGGCACAAATATGGCTAGTACATAGCCCTATAGCACTTTCTGTAGTAAAATTTTGCTTCTACGCACACTGTCTGTAGTTGCCCAGCAGCCCATAGCATGCAACTGATGGTGCACAGCAAGACTGGAGCTGTCCAGTAGCATGTAACTGTGTCGACGTAAAACAAATACGCCCCCCCCCCCCCCCTCTCAAAAATAAACTTATGGTTTTTTTTTTTGTATCTTCTGCAGAATTGCATTGTTGGGAGCATACTACTCTTTCTTAATTTTGCGTATTTATTGTCTCGTCTGCACTGATGTGCTTTCTCCTGTTGTGTGGCCATCCTCAGGAGCTCTTGGAACACCAGAAGGAGGTATTGGGGAAGGAGCAGGTGCGACTGCTCGAGGAAGAGAAGGAGCTCCTTGGGAAGGCACAGCAGCAGCAGATCATGCTCGAAGCTGAGAAGCAGCAAAAGGTAAGCGGAAAGTCCGCCATGCCTTGCCAACAACCTGGTGTGCATATACCCTATTTATCTATTGCATCTCACAGGCGTTATGCAACAGTGTTACGCCACTATGATTACAGAAAATGTACTATTGTGGACAATTAACACACAAATACACTAGGGTTAACTTGAAGGCATTCTTTAATTTGCACTTTTGCTAATTTGGGTACTGTCGGTGTCATATTAGCTTGCACGGTTAGTGCACAGCGTACACCATCAAGGCCTCGTACTAGCCATGCAACGAGACTCCGTTCAGAATTTTCATTCTAAATGCCTGTCGCCATTCTTGGCAAGCAGATAGATGTGGTTGTAACGCATACTAAAACATTCAAGCAGAGCGAGATTGTACCCTTGAGTAATTACTTGCAAGAGTGTTATATGTAATTTCTTTTTTGTGTTTCATTCGTCTGTGATAGTACAGTACAAATCCCACGTGATTGCAGTTTCAATATCCTGTACAGAGGAAGGCTACATTCCAATGAAGGCAAAATCTCGGACTGATTGTGTACTGAGATTTTCAGTGCTCTTTCAATATGTAACCATCCACTACTGTGCTTCTCATAGTATACCTGTTGTAGAGCTCTAGGACTTTCATTGTGTAGTGACAATAAACTTCAAACAAGCACACATGTGAGGCACAGATGTGCTCAGGCTCCCGGCTGCTAGCCAAAGTGGAGGAGGAGAACCCAGTGGTTAGGCTTTAGCAGTGCACAAGAAAAAGATGAAAATTACTTTTTCATGAGTCTTCAAAAGAAAGTACCATGTGGACTCTTGCCACATGCATAGAAGGTAACAATAGAGGTCACAGAATGAAATAAAAGTTAGTTATTCCATGTACCAGGATGGGGTGGAGGCACTATGCATAAAAATTCAGAAATGTTTGTAAAACTTTCAGCAGCTGCTTATCATAGATCGATAACAGCACTCAGTATTGTTTTACTAATCAAATTAGGTTAGGTGTGGCACTACATAACAAGGAGCGAGGGTTATCTACTGCCTCTTCTGTAAAGAAAACTAGGGGTGTGTGAATAATAGTTTTTGAGTCCGAATTGAATTCAAATCGACTAGTGACAGAATCGAATCGGTTACAGAATACTTTTCAAATAGTCTTTCAATAAGAAAAAGTCGTTTTCGCTATTAATAGAAAACAATGTTCATGTTGTAGAACTCGCAAAGTTAGCAAGTCTCTGTCAAAACATTGCACATTATGACAAATGTCCAAATGGAGTGTTCTGAACAAATAAGCAGTCTTATTTTAATCAGTAATGCTTATCTAGCATTCTTTGGAAAGTGAGAAATATTTGTGATTTAGAAGGAAATGTCTCACTTTCTGAACAATGTGTAGTGTGCTCTACTATATAACTTTCGACGTTTTATGTCTGCTATAGTTGTCAGGATTCAATTTATTGCTCTTTTGCACCAATTTTATGTTTTATCCCACAACATGAGGATTTACACTATTCGATAACTGTTAGAAAGGTATTTGTATTTAAAATACTGACTATTTGATTCGAAAGACCAATCAGATAGGGCACTATTCAATTTGTTGTTCAAAATATTGAATATTTTCACACCCCTAAAGGCAACTGATAAGGCTGTTACAGGTCATGAGGCACAGGCAGGATCGGTGCCTAGTGCTGAAAAGACAACTGCACACTGTAAAAGTCTTTGCACCTCCATAGAAGTCGCAGCAACCTCTCGAATACAAAGGAACCTCATTGATACGATCTTCGCAGGAACCAGAAAATAAAACGTAACGTCCAAAAATCGTATCATCCAAAGCAAGCCCCAAAACGTAAGAAAACAGGCTTTCTTGGTGACAAACTCAGCTAGAAAAGCGTCCTGTGGCGTCGAGTGATGCTGCTCCACGTAACTCGCGTGTTATGCGGAGCATCATCACGACACCACACGAACCGCAGCCAACACACTTTTATTGAGCAACTTTAAAATAGCTCGTCATTTTTCGCTTAACATTCTTTTTTTTTTTTTTTTCAAAGACCGTAAAACTTTGCCATTGATGTTAACACCTGCCGCTCTCACCTCCTTAAACCAAGCCAGGAGGGTGTCTTCCATTTGTCCATGCTGTGAACTTCTTTATTTGCTTCACGCTGGTGCCGAACACTTGCACATTTCTGCGAATCTCTTCACACTTGCCGATGACGGTGGTCAGTGTTGAAACCGGCAAACCAAGTTCGCTTGTCAAATCCACACGCTTCTTCTTTGGGTTTTCTTCGAACTTGCAGATAATTTCGAGTTTTTCTTTCAAAGTCAGCGCCTTGCGTTTCCTTGTCATAGCTACGGAGGTCACAGCACCATGAGGCCAAGAATTCTTAAACAAAGGAACACCATAGAGCAGCGTGACACAACGAGCGATACGACTGGCCACATGACCGCATGAAGATCTCGCCTGAAAAGCCAACCAAAACAAGCGCGAGCGAAAGCTGACGCGAGCAGACGATACTATGAGTGCAAAAATAGCGGTCGAGCGGGTCCGCATGACACCAGTTTCCCGCGCCACAGTCGGTCTGCAGGCACGCACTCCCTTCCTTTAAAGATCGGGCGCACATCTCCAGATCGGCCGTGCCCGCGCGTACATAACTGAAGGGGGCAGCTCTCGTTGGTCTGCTTCGCTCGCGGCTCGTTTGCCGCCGGGGCGCTTAACAATTTAAATCGGTCTTGGACCGATTCCTGCTATGGCCGAAAAACCTGCTTCGCGGAAGCTTTTGTGGCGCGCGTTTTGCCACCACTGGCGCGCAGCGCACATTTTTCTGCTAGTGTCGCTGCCTCTTAACACATTGTTCGTGGGTCATTGGAATGTAATTTAATTTAGTACACTTGAATATAAAGCTATGAGTTTCAGAAATACCAGTTTACAGTTGTATCATCCAATTTCAGGTGAAAACGCGATCGTATCAACCGCATGAAGATACATTGCTCCTATGGGGCGCGTTGGCCAGGGGCGGTATTCTGTAAGCGTTCAATTAGTGGACTGTCCATTTCGGCTGTCGCTGATTGTCTGCTGCTTCACGTGCAGGAAGGAGACTGCCTGGCACCTTCCTGCACGTAAAGCAGCAGCCAATCAGCGACAGCCGAAATGGACAGTCCACTAATTGGACTCTTACAGAATACCGCCCCAGGAAACAAAAAATAAAAAAATGTATCATCCCGAAAAACGTATGATGCAGAATCGTATCAACAAGGTTCCAGATTTGTATCAGATTTTCTCATTGTAGCGTGAAATCGCAAAATGCATTGCTGGTGCTATAATTGTATGCAGCAGTTGAACAATTCCGCCAATTTACGCCGAACAATTTACGCCAGCATGATTCATGTACAGCAGCAAATGGCAACTAAGGCTGTCCCCACGCTTTTGTGATACTGCACTTTGTTCTTCTCGCTCAACTTGTGCAATGTGAATTGCTATGCTTCGTGATGCTTTCCGTCTGGAGCTGTTGTGAAATGTGGTACAAGTGTGTCCATCATTTTGCAGATCCTGGAGCAAACACGCATTCTCGAGGAGGAGAGGCAGCACAGGCTTCAGCAGCAGGTGAGGCAGCTGCTCTCCGCCAAAAATTTCCAAGTGGAGAAGTGTTGGGGACTTAGCTGTAAACAGACATACTGTTCTTTCCAGTTGTTGCTCTGAGCAACTTCACTCGCATTTGCTAGAATGTTCTTGGAAAGCCTCATTGTTAAGGGGGACACCTCAGTTTTTCATTACTGCTGCTTAGTGTTCCGATTCATCTACTTCTATATATTTTGTTTCACCAAGTCTGAGCAGTGCAGTGAAAGCTGTGGGTCGCGTCGGCCAACGAGAATAGAGAAACAGAAGGGCTCTTCTATTGTCCACGTCTGATTGCTCTCCGCATTTCGCCAACCTAATGGAAGCTTCTTAGAAGGAATAGCATGACACAGTGGTTGCTGCCTTCTCGGAAAGCGCACTTGGTCTAGTTGACACGTGTCCTAGCCTTAACTGTACTGCACAGCGATGTCGAGCCGAAGTATATTTTGTATAGTACCGTGGCATGTCCTCTGTGACTGTCTTGTACTACAGTAGACAAGTGTTATAATTCAAACTCCTAGGGATGACAGATTTTTTTTAGTTTTCTGAAGTCGATTATAGTGGGTTGAAGATGGAATTACAATTTGTTTGGGAGCATATGCGCACACAGAGTAATTTTATGCCACCAAAGCACTGTATAGCTGGCCACTCAAGGTTTCTACATTGGAACTGTCCCATGAATGCACATTCTGAATACCAGAGCCGCAAGTGCGCAGTGCAGTCATTGTAGTCTTCTTATGGTGCATTCATACTCAGTGCAGTCTTGTTTCATTGGATTTTTTGCAGAGAGCGTTCTCATTTTGTATTTGTATACGTGGTTGCTTCAAGAAACGCTGAAAGAAGTTGCAGCACCACTTCTTTTAAGTTAGCTTGCTGATGACGAGCTTCCTGCAGAACTTGGCCAGGGCTTGTTTTTACTGTACTACTGTGTTTTCTGTGGTCCACAATCTGCACCCTAGATGGCACCACAAACCCACCATCTTGGAGGTAAATTTGTTACTATGTAATGAGCCGTGGTGCGACTGCATTCATGTACGTTATAGTGGCATGGTTGTTTGTGAGCTGGCATCTTACTTGGCAACCATAAATGACCTTGCTTCTCCACCGTCAGCCCGTTACATACACTGAGGAGAGACAGTGTTCAAAAAACAGCCATGTGCTGTTTTTTAACCATGGCCGGCTTGGCTGAGATGTTTCTCCAATCAGCTGTAAAGTGTTAGACTGGATGAGTGGCATGTAGACCAGGTGAAAGAGTTGCAGCTGATTGGCACAGGACATCTGAAAAGGCTGTGTGCTGCGGCATGCAGCGGGAAATGTAGTTTCAGCAGACCGCTGCACATTCAAAAAGGATGAAGACAGAAGAACAGATAGGCATGAAGCAACGGCTTCTAATGAAGATTTTGTTTCGATGCAACGCACAAATCGTAATACCTTCCACACACTTAATGGGATGCCTACTTTTAAAAAGCCATCAATAAATGAGAAATTTATTGTTCACTGAACCGGCCACTAGCCAGCATAGGCTAGTGGCCTATATTGTAGAGAGTTTGTGTCTAGTTCTTGCCATTTATTAATAAAGAGATGTTGACGCTTGAAAAATGAACAAACTACCATGCTAGTACAGTAAAAGCCTTGTTAATGTGTACTGGCTTAAATCATGCTAAGGGCTAAGATGTAGTTGTGTTGAATCTTTGACCCAGTTTTAGAGCCTAATATATCAGCTGACTGCTTGATCTGTAGTGGCTCATTGTATGCCTACGGGTTAGTGCATGCTGTGATCACATCTGGTTGCACAGAAGCTGACTGCACCGCTTTGACACGCATTGTGAGTGTTTCTGCAGAAAGGAAAAAGAAATGTTTACTTTTTTTTTTTAAGTGCAGAGACCTGTCAACTAGTGATTTCAGCTTTTGCCTATACAGATAAGCACTGATAATGCACGTATGCGTGGTGGTGGCCTCAACAACGAGCATAGCCACCAAACCTGTATGACCTATCGGCCACAAGCTCTATCACAATAAGCACCTTCACCTATCTGTTCAGCAGCGTACCCATACTGCTATGCTGGGCCTGCTCCTGCACATAGCTCTAATAAGTAACGGAGCTTCTCCTGTGACAGTAAGTGGGGATAGCAAACTGGGCTAGTTGGTTCTGGTCGGTATGCATGATTCTGTCAACACAAGAACAAACTGACAGGGAAAGCATGCAAGCATAAGTGGTAGTAGCTCTGTTGAAGGTGCGCTAACAAATGTGCAAGGTGTGCCAATTTGTATGTACTTGTGTCGCATTGAAATAAATCCTTTGTTAGAAGTTGTTTTTTTTTTTTTTTTTTCCCCGTTCTATCCAGTACTCTCCATTCTGCCTTTGTCCTAAGGCTGAAATAAGGTTGAACTGAGGGAGAACTGAAGACACGGGACAAAAAGGAAGTGAGATAAGGACATTGCCGAACTATCAACCAAGAGGAGGGGTGTGCATGTGTTAGCACTGCCTCAGTGGAATAGCAAAGCAAAGAAAAAGCATATTTTCCTGGCAGGCGACTTCTGATCATGTATCAGCCTCCTTGCATGGTCAATATCAGGTGCAAATGTTGTGTATTTGCATTTTATCTTTATTGCCATAGCAATAATATGGACACCCCAGGCACATTTCCACCGTCACTGTGATGTTCCATATGAAATGCAAGTGCGATAACATCATGGCCGCACGCCGTATGCTGTATGTGCGAGTGAAAGCATGCGAGGATAAGCCGAAGATGGTGGCTCGATCTCGCGCACGCAAGGAAGGAAGGGGGGTAGGAAGTATGCCATCTCTCATTGCACGTCTGGCACGGGGGGACGGGGGGTTCTACTCCGACTGCGGCTGTGCGGGCCCTACCTTGAAAGTGATCTGCGTTAGGGACTGAGTCTAGGTGCGCCGATGGCTGATAGCTTTGTGTGCGCTGTGTTCTCGCTGCTTAGTTCGCACTGAAGTGAGAGGCAGCGCGAAGCCAGCGCGAAGCTCAATTCGCTTGGTGCTGCTGTCGCACTTCCACACGCCAGCGTTTTGACAGCAAGTGTCCGCGGTCATCAAGTTAGACGTGTTCATGTTTGCTTGCGCGCGTGACAACATGCTTGTTAATTTAGTTAGTAAGCGAATGTTTACAAGTTTATACGGCCGATAAAACTATCCTTACTTCGTATAGCTGTCTAATAATTTGCTATCGCATTCTATGCTTTGCCTTTTGGGCAAAACTGCAACTTTATTCGCACACGCACCACTATATGTGACACCGCATGCGCGAAAATAAAACTCGGTTGACAATTCGACGTCCTCCTCTTGTTTTCCTTTGGTCCTGTGTCTTCAGTTCAGCTGTCTTCAGTTCAGCTGCCTTAGCCATGAACCAACTAGCTCACTTGAATATCATTACAACATGCCTTTGTTCATTTTGAATTACGTACGTGTCTGCTGAAAGTAGCAGATTATATGAAGCCATCCAGTCACTGTATACATTTCTAAATGAGTGTATCTTTCATTGTTGAGGGCACTGCACTTACACTTCGTGCAGCTGTTCCCCGTGACCGAGCAGGTTGTGGCCCACCAAGTGGTGACCACACCAGCAGTGCTTGTGACTCCGGCTGGTAGCCCGCTTGCTGTGGCCACAGCCAAGGCTGCGGCGGCCTCTGCCCCCGCTGCACCCATGGTGCTGGCGACAGCCGCCACGGCCATGTCCCCCATGGCAGCAGCCATTCCCCAGCAGGCCACGGTGCTGGCACCGGTCAGTCCTCCCCCCACCACTTCATACCTGCTCACATTAGAGGGGCACTAAAGAGAAAAATAGGGGGATCCGTGGAACAATGGTAAAACAATACCACTCTTGCTGCACGTACCATTAGAGGAGGCCTGATAAGCCAGAATAGACGCGAAAACAAAATACCGGTGGCAGCGACGACATCCTTCAAGTTTCTGCACGAGTTTGCCAAGATGTCATGAATATTGATGCTGTCGAGAGCAGTTTATTTTTTATTGGTATAGATGGACTATATTGTATGTTAAGGAAGCCAGAAATGGAACTTGAGAATTTTAGAGAATATGTACTGCACCGTAACGACCTTACAGGAAAAAAAAAGACAGTAAACTTTAAAATTCGTGATCTCCCATTGACATAATGGCACTGTGATTACAGCACGAAATTTATAAAGGGGCAGTTTAGCCTCCAGTTTCTTTTCGTGTAATCGTCATCTTACCTCAAAATTTGAAAATAGAGTTTTTAAACAATACTTTGTTAGTCTAAACTGACGGAATGTTTCTTTTTAGTGTTCCTTTAACCGGTGGCAGGGTACTGTCAGAAAGTGGCGAGCAAACTGGGCTCGTTCCAAGTCGGCAGAAGAGTCTGCTGAAAAAAAAAAAAAAAACACTTTAGTCTAAGAGCAAGTTGTATTTAGTTTCTTTTTTCTTGCCTCTTATCACTTATCTTGAGCAGGAATTCTTGCTCATGTACAGTAGAACCTTGTCAATGCCTGTAGGTAACGTTAGTAAGATTCAAGAGTGGTAGCATGTATTAATCAAGCTGTATGCCTAAGTGTCATTTCTGGCAACAGCAAGGATTTGATGTGACGGCCGTCAAATTCCAAGCAAACCCTTTTTTTTACCCTCTGGCTTCTTCTTAGGGTTATGTTTTGTCTACTTATGTTGCAAGAGCTTGGCAAAGGCTCCTTGAAACTTTTATATAAAGCAGAGGTCTCAGACTTGCTGCAAGCTTCAGGCCACATAAAAGAGTATGTGGGTCATCGTTCACTGCAGTTGCATGTTCAGATTGCGAAGCTGCTTGTAGTTTTTTAGCAACTGGAGCTGGGCGACTCTGACTGCTCTAGAAGGCTGGCCAAGCGGCAGAGCCTCGAAGGCTACATTTAAGGCCCATGATCTTAAGGACGTTAGGGTGGCTGCTGCTAATGGAAGGACAACAATACTTGCTTGCAACTTTGTTGTACAAGTTATCTAGAACTGCACTTGAAGCTCTGTGTATTAACAAGGTTTTACTGTAGCCTGCATGCTGCATGTTGTGTTCATGTTGAGTCATTCGGTGTGATTTTTAAGTAACTAGTTTGAGATGGCGAACATTACATTTGTGATTGATCATTCATGTTTCACGTATGCAAGCAGTTCACATGGCTAATTAGAGCTTTGGTAGGATTCTTTATTGGTAGTTGCAGGTATATAAATTCAGCTTGTTGCTAATGTCGGCAAAAATTTTGTGCCACTACAACAATCGTGAGGCAAGGTACGACTTATGCGATTATGGCACTGGCTGTACTGACTGGTTGGGAGAAGCTGGTTTTGATTGCCAAGCTGGTGTTTCTATGGCTTTTCACATTGCACCACACTGGTATGATGAGTCGCCTATGCACTTGACACCCGGGTATCCTGTGAGCTGCTCAGTTTAATGATAACATAGGCATGTGTGCTGACACTTATACTGAAATTGCTACCGTAGGCGTTACTCATTGTTGCCATTTCATATGGTGAGGTATGGTATGATAAACTTTATTCAGGTCCCTAAGATCAACCCTTAGGATGACGCAGGCGGCTCCCACGTTGGGACAGTAATGTTTAACTTTACCACCGTGTCGTGGGCCATCTGCCATTTCATATAAGGAATTTTTTTTTTTTTTTGAGCATGTGCTTGTTGCTCCTATCACTGACGTCAGTTTTCTTGATTTCAAGTCAAGTGCATTGCGGTGATGGCTTTGTAGGAATTGCCTGGGTGCATGTCTCGCATGTTGTACCACTTTTTTTACTGAAAAGTTTCGGCACGTTGTCATTCCCCGTGTCATGCCCCTTTTGGCACAGGTGAGCCTGGTGGGTACAGCACCCGTTGCAGCAGGTCAGGGCACTACCATCCTGGCACCTGTTGTGGTGACCCCTGTTTCCGCTGTGGTGCCCCCGCCACCACCACCACCACCGCCGCCACCACCGCCGCCACTTCCCCCACACCCTGCCTCATCACCAGGTGGCGTGACCCCCATGGGAGTCATGCCACAACCCCCACAAGCACCACCTGGTCTGCCAGGTCCTGGTGCTGTGCCACCACCACCACCACCACCACACCTCCCACCACAGGGAGTGCGCCCTCCAGGGTTGCCCCCACCCGGCATACCGCCTCCTCCAAGGGGTGCCCCTCCCAGGGGTCCACCACCAGGAGTACCTCCACCGGGAGTACCCCCACCGGGATTGCCACCGCCAGGACTGCCCCCACCGGGAGTACCGCCACCGGGGGTACCGCCACCTGGAGTACTGCCACCAGCTCAACCTCCAACTGGCACTGGGGGACAGAGAACTGGTCCTGCACTGGTGAGTGTTTTGAAGTTGCCTTTGTGCCCAATGGTGGGCTTGGTATCAGGCACGGGCTTTGGAACTTTGGGAGCGGGGAGCCAGGGAGGGGGGGGGGGCATATCCCCAAAGGTTCCATTGCATGGGGGGTAGGACCTACCACACCTTTCCTGCCCCTCAGGACCTCTGCTTTCATCAAGCCATGTTTGGACTTTGGTAAGGCAAGGGCCCCTCCAACACTTTTCAAGCCACCTTTTTTTGGTTGTGGATTGCGTAGATTGACGGTTGGAGAGATAAATGCAACAAGAATTGCAGCGACAGGGATATGCAGTCCAAAGTTATTCAGCTGAGAAATTTCAAAATACAGTGGAATTTCGATGATACGATCACAGCTAATACGAAGTTCCGGATGATACGAATTTTTCTGAGGTCCCGGCCAAGCCCCATTACTTTGCAACGTGCTAGAGAACGATTGTTACGAATCGATTTTCGACCCGCGTCGGTTGATACGAATAAATGCCGCCCCACCGACGGCCGCGAAAGAGAACAGCGAGCAGTCATGCGCGTTTTCCCTTTCTCTTTTGGTGCGGAGGCGCGGACGCGGCGCCGGACAGCGCGGAAGCCGCGACTGGGCGCGAAGAGTTTGAAGCGGCGGCGCTTTTGTTGCTTTTGTGATTTTCCTTTTGTCTCTTCGCTTGCTGCGGCGTCCACTCTTCCCCACGCGCGGCCGCCGCAGCAAGTGAAGGCTCGTGCGGTCTATCGCTTTAACGGAAACTTTAACGGTAAGCACGGCGCATACAAAGGTCAGAGCCATGTGGAGATCGCTTTCAAGATACGGTGCGCGCGACAACACCGACAGCCGGCACAGGCGCGAAGTAGAAGAACGCATTTGTTGGCAGAGTAAAAGCCCCCCCCCCCCTCACTCCCTCCCTCCCGCGCTACCTTCCTGCTTTGCTCCTTTCGCGTGGGAGATTGCGTCGCCAGTTACCCTTGCGCTCATTTGCAAGATACGCATTTGGTGACGTAGCACAGCGTCGCCACGCCCCCCTCCCTCCCTTACCCCCACGGCCTCTCGTGCCACGGAAGTCACATTTTCTCTCTGCTGTGCGTTCGCTCTCCGTGAAGACGCGCATCACCCGCGCGCTTTTACTGGCACATACGGCTCGCAGCGACGATTTTATCGCCCTTGGACTCATGCTCCACGTCTCATGCTCCTCCTCCGCATCGCCCTCGTTGATCTCCTCTCCCATCGGTGGGCGCCCCTTGTTGAGAAGCGTGCTCGCTACCACCCTTGTCGGTGAGATTTTACCGCGGAAGCCACATTATAACCGGTATTTCGTCTCACGCGGCTGCACTGTAAGCGGTATGCGTATACATGGAGTTCTATGGGAGGGTAAACGGGAGTCGGAAAAGGCCGCATTGTAGCCAGTTCACTATAAACGGTTACGTTATAAGTGATCTATACTGTAAATGCTTTTTACGTGTATGTGCCTGAGTGAGTTCACCTCTGACTCTTTAATTTAGCTAGCTTTAATTGTGTTTCGATGATAAGAATTTCGGCTAATACGAATATTTTTCGTGACCCCGTGAGATTCGTATCATCGAGGTTCCATTGTACAAGAAAAGAAATGTGTGCCCTCAAATCAAATTTTGCGCAGTCTTCTGTCCCCATTTCTCTCACCCACTGACGTAACCACTCGCAGCCAATGGTAAGATGGGTTACGGCGCTTCATCGCCGCCACCCTTTCCCTCTCGAGCGCCCATTTGCAGCTGAGCTGCTCTTTCCCCTCCTTCTCAGCTCTGGCTGGCTTCTAGAACGCCCATGCTTTTCCAAGCTCATCCATTATTAAGTTCTTGTAAGCTCTCCCATCATCTCTCCACCTCTACCACACCGGCTTCACACACATGCATTTCTTTCCGCATGACATTTTGAAACATGATTTACCCGTGCCATGTTTAGGCAGTACAAAGCACAATAATTGCAGGACAAGCGCCGAAGTGTAAGTATACCCACTATGCAACCATAATCGCACAACTGTTCGACAAGTCCTTACAATGGTCGTAACATCCATTATTGCTGCATGGTGACGATGGTTCAAGTTCAGTGTTTTGTGCTGTGTTTATGTTGTTCTGTCCGGACTCATAGCCGGCAAATTGTATTTCGCAATATATGCTCTTAACCAATAGGCCTAGCTTCATTGTTTGATTGCCATGCGTGACATACGTGTGCTGCTCATCATATGTATGAAAGAATGCCACTTTTATGCCTTTGTATGTCTGTTTATTTCTTATTTGGAGCAAGAATGATGATACCCTGCATATCATTTTTGTTAATGTGCCAATGCCCTTACTTAGCCATTTTCAGTTACCTATAAGTGGCAGCTTGAATAGCGCTGCCTGGAGCAAGAACCTGCATGCAGATAAAACAGTTTGCATCCAGCTGCCCTTGCAATGAAGTGACCTTCTATGGCATGAAGGAGTCTCTTATTTACGATCCCATTCTCACCTTGTTGAACCCCATACGAAGGCTGAATTTATGAAGAGATCTGAAGGACTTAAGTTTAGAGCATAGCAGAGAATGAAATGGACAGGGTGCGGTTAAGTGAAGTTCAACCAAGTTGCTGAAAGTAGCACATAGATTTTTTTTCTCTGTCTGGAATTATAAACTTGACATAGAGATGAATCCTTCTACTGTGTCATGTATGTATAAAAAAGCAAAGGCTCTCTGGTGGGCCTCACTCAACTTTCAGGTATGGAAAAAAAATTTTGAAACTCTCAGCACTGTCATTTCAACTTTTCTTTTTCTTCTGTTTTGCATTTTAGCTGAATGTTTTATCCTGGGGAGCATTTATTGTAGCCACTCATCGAGTACTGACTTCTTGACTGGTTGACTTCTCTAGGTTGACTTCTTAACTTCACTTTTTGGATCTTAAGACAAAGGTTTACCTTGGGAGCTCCGGTCTAAATACATACATGTACATGGGAATGGAGAGATCATTATGTTTGGCATCCAGTGCACCTAATTTCATATGCATTCAAAAAAAAAAAAAAGTGAGAATCTAACAATTGTACGGAGCAGACCTTCTATTTAGGCTTTATTTTTGTATTCATGGTTGTTGTTTGTTGTTGCTGTTGTTGTTCTCACTGTTGTTGATGATGATGGCGATGATTCTGTTGTGCACTGCACATAATTCTGCCATGCAGCCTTTGAGACCCTCGGGGCATTGTTGAGAGTTCAGTCAGTCTTTCCATTGTACGAGAGTGATAAACAGTGGCTAGTTAAATATCCTGCTGCAACAATGCTATCCTCCACAGTGCTATCTTTAACATGACCTTTCTTCTATGCTTTCTACAGTGACCAAACTTCGTTAGTTGTGCCTTATGTCTGCATTTACGTCTGTATTTATGTCTGTCCCTACTATCCTGTGATTTCTAAAAAGGCCGGGGGGCAGTGATACCATTGTGCTAAGTTTTTGGCAAGCATTGATGGTAGTTGACCATAGCGCATACATGTACAGCATATAATCTCAGGTCGTGAATGGCGGCTTGCCAGTATCCTTCTTGAAAAGGAAAGTGTATTATTAGTGTATTTTTTAAGTGCTAGCCTATGGGTCTGACACTCAGGATTATGATGAGACAAAGATAACAAAGAAATAATAACAAAGAAAAAGCTGATGATTGTGCAGCAAGTGGCACAACAAAAAATTATAGGCATAACATTGAGAGATAGGAAGATGGTTGAATAGATTAGAAAGCAAATACATGTACCGTATTTACTCGAATTTAGGCCGACTCCGATTCTAAGCCGGCCCCCCGAAGTCCGAAACCAGAAAAAAAAAAAAAAAACTTACCTCGAATGTAGGCTGAACAAAAAGGTGAGGACAGGGTTCACAATATGAAAACAGCATTTATTGAATATGAACATGCCGAGCTCATTCTACGTCATTATCGCTGCTAGCCTTGTGGCTATCTTCCATAGCGCTGCCATTTTCAAACAGCGCTCTATATTCAGTACCATCCAGCGCATTAGAGATGCTGCACTTTTTGAAGGAGTGCACGATCTAAGTTCCTGGGTAAATGTCATCCTCCTTGCGGAACACGCAAAAAGCATCTCGCGTTGCCTCCTCCAACGACGGGACGTTTTTCTCATCGATGCCGAAGTCCCACACAGCTTGAACGTTTGATGATGCATCTGTGGCTAGCACAACTGTTCATTAGAAAGCGGTACTATAGTAGCATCGTCTGTTTGGTGCCATTACGATAATGCCACGTCGTGCGCCGATGCTACACCCTACCGATACATGCCGATACTACCGATACGACGCAGGTCAAAATGGTGATGTCGCTCGTGTACTTCAGTTGGCTACTGGCACGGCTAGTAGCGGCTGTGATCTGACTTTTCTAGATGGCACTAACTATGCACCATATTTATCAGTTTCAGTTAAAAACTGGTGCGTTTTTCAAAATCCTCGAATCTAAGCCGACCCTAAAGTTCCGTATATGATTATTTGAAGAAAAAAAAACTATTGGCCGAGATTCAAATAAATACGGTAGATGACATTCTAGTTTAGGGTAACAACAGGAAGGGAAGTTGAGTAGATCATGCAATGCAAACAGCAAATAACCGGTGGTCTATTAGGGGCAGAATGGGCGCCAAGAGAAGGGAAACATAATTGAGCGCAGCTATTATGTGGTGTGATGCAATTAGAAAGTTTTCAGGCATAGGATAGTGTTGGATAATAGAGGGAAAAGGTAATGACAATCACTGGGAGAGGCCTTCATGCTTCAGTAGACATAGGTTAGGCTGATGAATGAAAGTTGTAGAAAATTATCTAATGCACTCTACTACAATGTGACCTGGAAAAAAAATTCCACCACACACATTTTCATTTCTGACTCATCGGTACTTTTGTTGCACAGCCGCCACCACCACCACCTCCTGGCATGCTCTCGGGGGACAAGATGGACACAACAGCACCTGGCACAGAAGTGTCCAACGTGGAAATCCCTCAAGTAATCGAGGAGATCTTTGCCAACACATCTGAACGAGCTCAAGAACTGGCCTTGGCACCACCAGAGCCTCCTGCCGAGAAACCAGGTGCGCGCTCTGGCTGCTTGCCTCGTCAATCAGATCTGTTGACACAAAAGGACTTGGTGGCGTAGTTGGCCCCTGCTGGGGGACATAATTTCCACTATGTAATGGACGCACACAAGGAAGGGACAGAAAAACACAAGACGACAACACCGGTGGCATTGGTGTCTCTCTCTCTCTTTGTGTGCATCGTTTTAGTGGCATCATGAAAAACATTTAAAGAACCCACAAAAATGGGACAAGAAAATATACCATAATCACGGAATGAAATGTAGCAGGGAAACTTTGAAATTGAACACCACATACACAACAATTACCGTATTTACTCGAATCTAACACGCACTTTTGTTCCGATAAAACAGGTCCAAAAATTGCGTGCTCATTAGAATCGAGTACGACCCTAAATCTGCGTTACCATATGGCCGTCGGCATTTCAGAATGGCTGCCTAGCACATGCTTCGAGCCTAGCTACTCTCTAGCCTAGCTGCCGTAGCTTCCTCCATGTGCTGCAGTACACGTGCTTAGGCATTAGTCTTCCCGTTTTCTGCATCTGCTCTATCGCTATAAAGTGCCGAGTTCATCATGATGCCACATTTAGAAGGAAAGTGATCAGGTATGCGGAGACGGACGGAAATCGGGCTTCATCACCGGCGTTCAGAGAATCCGAAACTTGCATGCAGGATTGACACAAAAAGAAAGAGAGGATTTTCACCAGCAAAGCAACGCGGAAGGGTTTCAGTGCACCAAAACAGGACGTATATTGCGGCAATCCACTTCGGCGATACGATCGCCTTGGCCCTATCTTGAAAGCATAGATCTGCGACGTGGAGAGTGCCACGCGCTGTGTTTTCGCCGTGTCGCGTTGAAGCGAGAGGCATTCTAGCACGAAGGTAAATTTGCTTGCCGCACTTCGTCACTCCAGGGTTTTGACAGCGAGTTTCCGCCGTCAACGAGCGAGAAGTGTTCACGTTTGCTTGTGCGCGCGTGACACCGTGCTTGTTAATTTATTTAGTAAGCGAATGTTTGCAAGTTCATATGGCCGATAAAACTGCTATCGCAATCGATGCTTTGCCTTTCAGGCGAAACTGTGACTTCTTTTATTCATCACAACTTTAGTGCACCGGGAGTAAATCTTTGTTTTTTCAAATGAGAGAAAGTTGTATTTCTGTACGACAGTAGGAGGTGCGCGTTAGAATCGAGTAAATACGGTACTTGAGTGTGTGATGTTGAGTCGCTGCAAATCTGCTCCTTTAAGGCGATGTGGACTCTGATCTAAGTTTACGAGACAAAATTGCATTGATGTCACATGAACTGGACACAGTGGAAACGAAAGTACGGGTGTTTGTGTGCCCCCACATAAATTTCATTTCATTCCGTGATTAGTGTACATGGACTGAGCTGCATCCATGTCCTTTTTGTTGTCCCGTTTTGCAATCTTCTTTTTTTTTCCTTTTTTTCCTTGTGGTGGCTGCTCACTCACTAATTCATTTTTGTATCCAACTCTTAGTGGCAGTCATGTCCTTTTGTGGGCATCTTTTCTGGATGTGTATTTTGTGGGCCATGCCATAAGTGCAGTGCAGTGATACCACTTCAGCCAAAGGAGGACACTGTTCTTCACTCGACATAGTTGAAGAGTACTGTCGAATTAAGACATAATTGTGAATACTGAGGTTATTCCTGAGTGTTAAGGCGCTACCGCATGCACACGATTTTCGAGCGATGGCAATGAGCAACAGGTTTTGCCGTCGCAGAGGGCGATCTGTTGCTGTCACTGGTCGCGTCGCTGGTTTTTGGCCAGTCAGAAAATATTGCTGTCGCCCGGCGGAAGTCAGCGCTATGACACCCGCTGGGGGCAGCAATTGCACAACAGCATGGCAGCAATCAGTCTGCCCGCTTCGATCTGAATTCACTCATGCAACTTGCTCTCTGCCATGACAGACAAAAATTAAATAGTACAGTCAGTCATCGCTTGGTCTCATGGCAATGAGCAACAGGTTTTGCCGTCGCAGAGGGCGATCTGTTGCTGTCACTGGTCGCGTCGCTGGTTTTTGGCCAGTCAGAAAATATTGCTGTCGCCCGGAAGTCAGCGCTATGACACCCGCTGGGGGCAGCAATTGCACAACAGCATGGCAGCAATCAGTCTGCCCGCTTCGATCTGAATTCACTCTTGCAACTTGCTCTCTGCCATGACAGACAAAAATTAAATAGTACAGTCAGTCATCGCTTGGTCTCATCGCTAGCTGAGGACAAAGTATTGGCGCTCTCTTGTCGTTATTCTTGAGAGCGGTTGTTTGTTTTGACGCTGTTAGGCCTGAGACGCCACCGAGAGTGGCGAAAGTGTTTTAAGTTTTGCTCACCAGATGGTGCCACACCATTTTACGCTGGCGGCACGGGACGGATTTCCACCGGGGATGATAGGATACTTTAGCTAGATTTAGATAAAACGTTGACCTCTTGATATGCTTAAGATTTGTTTACACGTGCATGATAACATTTATTGGCACAACAATGTAAATCCGTCGCTACTCTTTTTCACGATGTCGCATTCATGTGGTTGCTCCTCCCCGCAGCACGACAGGGTGTGCCTGACACGTCGCTTAAACATCACGTGCATGCGGTTGGCCCTTTAATGTATGCACAGATGGCACATGGTTAGTATTGACTTTGGTTAAGTGCCAAGCCAGAAGGTTGGGCCCAGGTTTGTTTGTTGCATCACATCCTGCAATGCTTCTGTCAGGAGTGCATGTGAATGAATTACAGATCTGTCAGTCATTTTTTTCCTGTTCTGCTTCTCACAGAGGATGATATTGGGTATTGCATGATGAGCAGCAAAGTACTCTACTCATTGAATTGAAATTGCCATACAAAATTATTGTTTGCAGTTGAGGGGCTGCACTACGCCCCACGCGCTGCAAAACAGATAGGTGAAGATGCGTATCGAAATAGGGTTGGCGGTAATAGCTGTAAATGTGGCGTGCGACGACCCAGGAGGAGAATTGCTGGTACAGTCAAGTCCCGCTACAATGAAATTGACGGGACACGCGAAAAATTTCGTTGTGGCGAGTCAGTCAGCCTGGATTCCTTGCGCTTCACGGCATGAAAAGTCGTTACGCGAGTCTCACAGTCCGTTAAAAGAGTCATCGTAATGTCATTGTCGTGGGTTCTGATGACTTTTCTGATGAGGTGAAAAGGATCCATTACATTCAAAGCAGTCGCCGGAGTCGGTGTGTCTAGCGGATTGTCATTTTCCCCAGACGACGAGACGTTAGCATCTTGTTGACAACAGCGGCTGCGGCGCTGTTGCTCGGGTACTATCTTGAAAGCAATCTGCGACGAGCACAAAGTTAGCGCGCACGCGGGCCTCGTCTTCAAAGTGATCTCCGACGTGGGCAAAGTGCAACTAGTGCTGGTAGAGTCGTGTGCGCTGTGCTTTCAGACGTTTAGTTCGCGGTGAAGCGAGAGGCGGCACAGAGCTCAATTCGCTCGCTGCTATTGCAGCGCCTTCTTACTCCAGAGTGTTGTTACTTCAGCGTGTTGACACCGAGTTTCCGCGGTCATCGAGCGAGACGTGTTCATGTTTACCTGTGCGCACGTCACACTGTGCTCTGTAATTTAGTTAGCGAATGTTTACAAGTTTATACGGCCAATAAAACTACTATCCTTAGTTCGTATAGCTGTCTACTAATCTGCTATCGCAATCAATGCTTCACCTTTCGGGCAAAACTGTGAGATTTTTTTCCTTCCACTTTCTCCCTCGGCGATAATATGTGCCTTCTCTTCGAGAGAGAGAAATTTATGCTTCTTCGTTGGCGTAGCCATTTCGACCGGACACAGACCACAGAAAACAGCAGCGATTGCGGTGATCTCCTACAGTCTCGCGCTAGCGCGTGATGATCACACGTGGCTATGGATTGTAGTGGCTTAAATCGGTACTTTGAATTTTATTTCGTTCGCGAAAACCTCGTTAAGCGGGCATACGATCATCACAGCTTTGGAAGGGCCTTTTAATTTGACTAGTCAGCAGTTCCAATTTCAATTCAGTCCCAGTTTTGTTCTCGAAAAGTTCGTTGAAGCGGAAATACCAAATAAAACACTTTCGTTACGAAGGGACTTTTTTGTATTACGTTCTATGGGCTGCTGACGGGGAATCGGAAAATCTTCGTTGTGGCGGAAATTTCGTTGTAGCGGCATTCGTTGTAAGGGATTTGACTGTACCTGACTTGCAGATTTTGTTCCCTTTCTTGTTGGCAGAGAGTGTACATGAGCATTTGTACATAGATGGCTCCGAAAGAGTGACTGCTTCTTCTTTCAGCACCCAAGAAACCACAGCCACCCAGTAAGCCTAGACTTGTGGCCATGGATGAAGGGGATGATGAAGATGACGAAGAGCAAGAAGGGACCAAGGTGCCCTCAGAGGTTGGTTGCTTGCATAATGTCATTAACAGCTGTAACAGCTGGGCATTTCTCTCACTGTCTGGGTCAGGGTTGCAGACATACGGTTTCAAACAGCTTCAGACAGGTGTTACCAGGTGGCAGCATGGTGCTTAAACTTATGAATCACAATGTGCGTGAGAAAATTATGCGAATATCAGTTCAGTTCAATTCCGTTAGAACACAACAATGCACAATATAGCTGTGTTGTGGGACAGGGCCCGTACAGGCTCTGTCGCTTGGCTATTTATCTGCTGCTATTGAAATCGAGTATCATAGTAATACAGTCGACTTTCATTAATTCGACCCTGGCGTGACTGACTAAATTGATCTAATAATCCGGCGAGTCGAATTAAACATGATGCAGAAGTAGCATCAGAACATACAGCCGATTGATTCATTTGGCAATATTTGCCCGATTCTAACACGTGCCTGCATTCTATGTGTCTAAAGTAGAAAACTAGCCTTGAGATAACATTAAAGCTCCTAAGCAACGTAGAAATCTAACGTGGACCTGATTTTTTAGCAAGAAAAATCACCTAGGGTCTAGTATGTGTAGCACTGTGGTGGTCAGCTGTGCCACACGTTTTTTTTTTTTAGGTCAGCTTTGCCGCAATACAGTAGTCTTAGCGACAAAGCATACGAACTTTGCAAAGGTGGTTTTTCACTCAAATTTAGTGGGGGGAGGGGGGAAGGTGTGCAGAATCGGGCAAGTACTGTGATCAAACATTGAGAGCTACTGTTATTGCTTAAAAATCTCCCTCAGGCAGGCCAAAAATTTAATGCATTCACTGTCCCCGAAGCTCTACCGAGACACACAGTACCCGTAACAGAGTCGCTGTTGGATTCACCATAGGGGTCGGGTCAAGTTCTAATTATCCGGTGAAGGCCAATTTTAGGATGCACATAATGAAAGTTTGGGCCCATAGAAATGCATGGGCACTGGCCAGGACCTTTGGTTGGGATCAAATTAAACAAAAAATCAAATTAATGAAAGTCTACTGTACTGCAATAAAATTCTGATAGTAATTGTACTTTACATTAATGGGCATGTTTTGCGATGTCACAGTAATGTTTGCTCTGCCGGCTTCACCATTCTGTTTTCTACAGTGTCTAAAATATAATGCACCTGCTATGGTTTCATAGTGGTGACGGTGTTCTGCTGCTGAACACAAGGTTAGATGTTTGATTGCTGGTTAGGACGGGTACATTCCTTTGGGTGTGAATTGCAAAAATGGTCACACAAGGGGCTTTGGGTGTATGCCAAAGGATCCCAGCAAATGAATGTGTGTGTATGCCTGTTTTGTTCACTTGAGCTTGAAATCGTGGGGCGTTCATTCCACATGGAATGAAGTGACAGCTCTTCTTGAGTTCTTTTGGCCGCCACTGGGGCCTGAAGTAAAAGTGAAAAGTTGCAAGTGCATCTGGAGACATCAGACATCGTGGCTGAAGATATCAATATTCAAGCCACTGTCATGCTTGTAGAGGGGAGTGTGAATATCGATGACAAATCCCAGCTGTACCTTATTGCTGGGCTTCTAATGTTTTGCTCATTTGCCGACCTTTGTTGGTGTTTTACTTCATTTCATGCTTAGCAGGCAATGCTGGGGAGGCTACACAAGTAGTGCTGTCATAGAAGCGTCACTTCACACATTTCACTGTGCGGTTGTTTTTGATTTGCAACATTTTATAAGGAATAGCTTCTTCATGTATTGCAACTACAAGTTATGGACATAAAGTTGCATCAAATTATGTATTATTTGTGTACGTACAGGTGCTCTAGGCCCGTTCAATTCGCCTGCACCACGGTGAACCAGTTCACAACGCTGTACGAGAAGATCAGGAATTGTGCAGTTTGATTTCAGCAGTGCAGGCGCGACACACTTGAAACAAATTCCGAAGTGCAGACGTGGTACAGGTGTTATGTGTTGTTGGACTAATGTGTGCCGACTGCGCAAGTTTGAGATGTCCCGCATCGCAGATATGATCGGCTTCTGAGGCGTAAATATGCTTCACTCTTGCGTAGACACAGCAGACGCGCGTAAGCGGAGTTTCAAAGGCACTTGCGGCCGTGTGCAGTGCCGTCTGTAGGGCTGCCATTTCGCACCTGTACGTCTGCACCAAGTCGGCACTAACAGGAGAGAGGGTGCAGAAAAATCATGAACCAGCCCTGCACCTTTTCTGCACCTTTTGAAGCAAACGGCATGATTCAGAGGGTGCTATTGCTGTACCGCTGAAACGAATGGCAGGCTGCAGCACCTCGTGAACTGGTTCAGGTAGTACAGGCGAATCAAACAGACCTGGTATTTTGATCACAGTTGTGCGCTGGGACCACTGAGCGCAGAAATGTCACTCCAGTCGTTTGGTGGTAACGTTTGTAACAGCTTCCATGTAATAAACATGGCATCTTTTGCAACATAGAAGTGCAAGGCTTGACATTACATATTTTTAATATTTTTCACTGATATATGATGCACTATACTTTTTGGTCGCGAGAGCGAGGAGTAAGAGCGATCTTCGTCGCGTGGCCTGCTGTGTGTGAAATGGAGTACATAGCTCTGTTGCCGAGGGCTGTTAATTATGCGATGGTATTGTCACACAAAGTGCCAACCTTGCCGGGATTGATCCTGTGTGCCCAGTCCAAGAACAAGAAGAAGAAAAAGAAGAAGAAGAAACGCGCCCAGCGAAAGCAGCAGCAGCAGCAGCAACAAAAGCAGGATGATGCTGCAAAGAAAGCTGGTGAGAAGGAAGGCGACAAGACAGAAAAAGAGGATGTAGACGTGGAGTGAGTCTGGCATTTTTTTTTTTTTTTTTGTCTCTTCTGATTGCTAGTTTATGTACTGGCAGTAACAACTTATTTGTGAGCTCAGTGTTTAGCATTTCACCCCTGTGACAAGTTCTGCAGTTAATCAGTGGCCACTATCCTCTGGAGATCCTGTGTCCACCACTGTGGACATCGACTTTGATCCTTTTCAAAATTAAATCAGAAACAATAAGCAATAAGTGTTACTCATGTAACATGTGTAACACAATAAGTTACTTGTGTAAGGCCTGCCCTCGTGTAAGGCCCACAGCCCGACTTTGCAGTGCTGGTTAATTTCCGAGAGCTCCTGCTAGATGGCCCTAATTGCCTTGCCGACAATGGCATTAGTATCATCATTTCCATATCCCACAATCAACACCAAATGACAACTTTCATCGCTGACTCTGTTAAAGCGGCGCTGGTTAGGCCTTGCTGGTGAGTGTGGAGGGCGGCAAGCCGAAAGCAGGAGGTTCGCACGGTTTGTCCTAAAAATGGCTGTACCAGTAGGCCACATAGGCGATCGGGTGGGAGATCACGTGCACTGGCTGGACCTGACGGCTGCATGTGTGAAGCAGAGCTCACATCCGCATGCGATCAGTCTACCGCGAAAGCCTACCAAGTTTATGTGTGCACTTACTCACTGGATGGAACAGCCAAAGTTCACGTGGGTGCATAATGTCAATAAAGCTTTAAAACTAATTTTGTGCAACACAGCCTAAACTGACAATGTCACGAAGTCAAGGCCGTGTGTGTGGTACCTGATCTTCACGACGACCCGTGACACACGTCATGCTGTGTGATATGTTAACAAGAAACGCGCCCGCTGCCTCGACCATCACGAAATATCAAGTAAAGTTTATTTTAAGGGAGCACAACTCTGAGCAAAAGTCTGTGAAATAACTTTTCGCTGTACTGGTGTGCTAAAAACAATGACATCAGTTTTACCATTGCAATTTATTATTCAGACTGCGCAATATTCGGACAGTTTCGCACCATTTTCCTTGTACGAATAATTTGGTTGGCGACTGTAAATGTGTTTATAATCAGCCACCAGTGGTTGTGTTAGTTTACATAGAAGTCTGAGCGTAGTTCGAAGCTTCATTGTCTAGCCATAAGCCGTCCTCGTTTAAGGCCCACACCCAGTAAAAAAATGTTTCAAGAAATTCACTGCCGGATTTCAAGAAATTCAAGAAGCGGCACCAATGAGCAGTGGTTACGTAAATTGTCTATAGATGGCAGCAGTGCCTGTGCTGTAATTTCCAAGCAGAACACAAGATGGTGCTAGGTGTGCGAGGAGGACAGTGGGACGTAGTGGAGCCATCTTGACGTGGAGTAGAAAATACAGTAAACCCTCACTATAATGAATCCACTTTACTCAAGTTATCACTTTATTCAAAATTTCTCCCAGTCCCGACCCAAATGCATGCATTTTAATTTAGATTACTTGAAGCATACTGATGAGCTGCTCCCTTTAAAGCAAACTGTCACGAGGCGTGTGCACACTCGTAGCAGCACTCGGCGCCTTTCGGGCTGAGCGAAGCATTTCACCTCGGACGATTGAGCGACCCTCTCCATCGCCAGCTACACCAATGTGCCGCCTGTGCACCCTTTTCCTACATGCTGCGCCTGCATGTTATCAGTGGCGAGCGGGTGCGTACTCATGGTGGTGCTCAGTGCCTTGGGCGCTTAAGCATCTTGAATAAAAAGGTAGCAACATTCCTCCTCTCCTGGCCTTTCCTTCTCGCCGCATGTGCTTTCCCTCAGCACTCGCCCTCTCAGTTTGTTCTTTTTGATCGTGGTGGTCGTGTTGCGAGATCACGAGGTTGCGCATCATGATCAAGGGCAACTGTCACGGCGCCGGCACAAGTCAAAGCAAAAAACAAAGAAAACAAGGGCACGGCCAGCAGCGCATGGATGCTCGCGACTGCAAACACGCAACTCTGCCCCACCTGCAGGGAGAGACGGATAAGCCCTGGACCTCCTCACCTGCCCTCACTTAATGGCTGGGGCAGCAAGATAAACGAATGTTGCTACCTTTAGTTTTATTCAGGGGGCTTATTCACACCGAGCGACCTTCTCTATGGGCGCACCCGTTTCCTACAAGCTGCACCCACGCATTATTGGACAGCGCCGCTGTGGAAGTAGTGCGCAACAAAACAGACAAATGTTACTCTGCGCCACCTTCTGCGTGACCGGCGGGCCCAAAGTCACCCGAACCAAAACCATATTGGCTTCCTCTCGTAGCTTGTGCAAAGGAAGCAATCGCAACCGAGAAATTCTGTCCTGATCTGGCTCGATTGTGATCGAAAATGCACCATGTGATGCCGCCCTTATTAGACTTCCGCGGATTTAGGCTATTTTCAGGTCTACTTATTTTAGCGTTTATGGAGTAGTCGACTAATCAAATTTTCTTGCTGTCTCGTTCACTTTGTTATAACGACGGTTTACTGTAAAGGGTTCTTGTTAAGTGTAGAATAGAATGTGTGACGCCGCTGTTTATCCTAACGTGCCCCGGCTTCCCTTTTGTCAGGTATGTTCAGGAGACAATAGATACCAAGGACCCGTACTACTACCAGTTTCTGCTCATCTTTGAGAAGTTCAAGCTTCAAGAGCCGGAGAAGCCCAAGACTGAAACTGGGCCTGTGACTGATCCAGCAGCTGTTGCACAGAGGCTTTTGGAGCGCAAAAAGCCAGCTGACTTGGATGAGAAGGATGATGATGACGTAAGTGGCTGTCTTGTTTGTTACCCTGGATGTTGTTAGTGCGCTTTTTAGGACCTTTTAGTGTTGTCTGGCAGTGGTCATTTGTCATTTTTTTCTCGGCTTATATCTTCCTGCTTTAATTGAGCTGCAAGCTTTTTGCCTCAGAGGGCTAGACTGCAAATCAACCATGTGTTATTTTCCTTGCATTCCAATAGTTTCGTTGGTGTAACCTGTTCAATGTAACTGGACGTGGTTGTATTTTTTACTGCACTATGTTAGTTGAGAGAACACAGACAAAAAGCCAAATAAAGCTTGCAGCGCGGTGCGCCACAGGTAATCCTAAAATAAATTTAAAGCTCTGGCACCATTCGTCACATCCTGCTTTCAATGTTGTTTTCAAGAAAAAACATTCTGTAAGCCTATAGCTTGTTTTTCTATGACGCACAGTGTCATCGAATCCTGCCATCACGAGGGAAATGATACTTCACCATTGCACTTTGCATGCTTTGAAAGCAGTGTATGCCCAAGCTAGGTTGTGGTTTCACTAGCTGAAAAGTGCATCAGAAGAACTAACAGGGGAGGACAAATATGGCAGAAATGACTAACAAATGTTTTGTCCTCCTTCTCTATGTGCTTAGTTTACCACTCGAGTTAAAAAATGTAGCAATCCAGACACAAAATTGTGGTGCTTGCAGCCCCTACAAAGTCGTATCATTATGGAAGAGGTAATGGCTCCTTTAGCCATAAACAAGACATTGAAGTGGAAAACACTGACGTGGTGTGAGTCACATTCACAGATTTGTTAACTGTCAGACACGGAATTATGGATTTTTCCTATAAGCAAAATAGTTGTTAGTTTCAGCGTAATCTTTGTGTATGTGCAACTGTGTGCATCTGTGCATGGTCTATTTAGGGGGAGGGGGGGAATGCAGAGTTGAATGGCATGGCTTCCTGCAACTCTTCAAAGCTATGCAGTGCAACTTTGCATCTCTGATCAATGTTGATGTCTGGCCACATGCTTTAACAAATTTTTCTCTCTTTGAGACAGATGAAAATAGAAGACAAGCCGAAGCTGTCAAAACGTAAGCTGAAGAAGCTGAGCAGAATGACCATCGCTGAGCTGAAACAGGTCAGTGCGCAGTGCCTAAGAGGCTACATTTACCAGCTCATAAAAAGTAAATTGTCACAGTTCAGTAGTCCTCATTGTGCATTCTATTTCAAGAGCTTCTAACAGACATCCAGCCTTGTTAATTCAAAATGTAGACCTTTTCAGACAACTCATCTTAAAGTTAGAAGACTAAGTGGAGGACTACTGGCATGACATGTTTGTTTTCCCGCAGAATCATCAATTCTCGCTAACTACTTCTCCATGAATTCATTCTTCCTCACTGCAGTTTTCTTGTCTGTAGTCTCTTAATACCGGAAAGTAGCAATGCTGTAGCTCTGCCTTGACGACCATCTTTTGCTAGCTCGACTCGGTGTCTGTTGCACACGCAAATGTAAAAAGGAGGGGGGGGAACGGAGAAAGATTATTTAGGAGTAGAAACTCCCGTCAGCGCGGGAGCACGCGGGCGACCAGATAACGTCACATTAGTATGCGCCGACGGGGGCGCATGCAGTGATATGACGCCTTGCGTCATGCAAGCAGCAGCGAAAAAATATATATATATAGAAGCCCAGGCGGGCTGCTCGGGTGCGTTCTGTTCGGCGGCGCCCGTGTCTTCCGCTCAAAGCAGACGACGAGCAGACGACACGAGCGTTCGCTTCAGCGGGCACACCGTAACGTTGTATTTGTGGGCCTTTAAGTCAAACAGCAACTGTTCTTGTCAGTGTCTGTTCGAGGGCCAATACTAACAACGTTGCTACGTGCAGTGTGCCCTTCTTCGGAATTTGCTAGCCTAAGATGGGGACGCAGGTGGGACGCGTGAGTGCCCTCAGTCAATGCCTCAGCAGAACTTGTCAGGCACGCGGCCGAACGGGAGCAACACACACGACCGGGTTGTCTTGGCAACCAAAACAGCGATAATTGAATTCTCGGCTGCCAGGTGCCGCCGGCATTTTCTGGTCTCCACAATTGGTGGAGTTTCCACCTCTAAAGGTTTCTTGCTCCAAAGGGGGGGGGGGAGGGGGAGAAGGAGGGAGGAAGGAAGGAGGAGGAGGATGAGTGGGATAGATGTTGAAAAAACAAGATATTGAGCAAGCCTTAACGTGCACAAATTGTAATTTCACTCTCAGAGTTAAAAAACATACAAGTTTCTTGCCAAGTTTTACAGAGGTTAAAGAAACCATTTCGGCAGGATGATTGTATTTATTTGTTTGTTTGTTTTGTTTGTTTGTTTGAAATAGTTTCAGGGTCCTGAGATTATTACAGAAAGGAGTGGTTAGATGCAACAGTGTGCAGAAAATGTGATTATCAAAAAGCATCTTGTGTGGCAGTTTTGAAGATGGAAGTGTTGGTAATGGCAGAGAGAGAGGTGGTTCCATTCACTGCTGGTTTTTGGGATGAGAGTGTCATTGTACAGGTTAGTTTGGCAAGATGGTACACCAACTTTTAAGTCTGCGATCGGTATGTGCTAAAATGTATGATGGCCGAGAAAAAATATAGCATTTGATAGTACCAACTGGGCAGCGTGATTCTTGACAGATTCGAGGGCTGTGGTTAGTGTAGATGGATGGTGTTCACAGTGCACACATATTAAAGGAAAAAAAAAGGACAGACGGAGTGACAGAGGGCTGTCTGCGAACACCATTGAAATTAACCATTACTGACTTGCCCAAGATTGGTTGCATACGTTAGCAACTTAACAACCTCAAATCTTCTTGTTCCTTGCTAAACAATGTTCCTCGTTTTATTGAACGGCGTTTTCTCAGTCCCTCAACAATTTTTTTTTTATTATTCGGTTTTCTTCAAGAAGTAACTTGCGTGCATGAAAAAGGCTGAAGCATTTATTCCTCCTCCTCCTCTGTGATGATGCCACTTGAGTGAAATTGGTATGCAGATGAGTGATAAGTAACTGATAGGGTAGGAAGCGACAAGATTAGGGTTACCCAATGAGTGCCAAGGGAAAGGAAGCACAGACAAGGACGTCAGAGAACTACATGGTGTGATGAAAAACAGAAATTTACAGGCATAAGATGGCGTCAGCTAGCGCAAGGCAGGGGTAATTGGCTATTGCTGGGAGAGGCCTTTGCAGTGGACATAAAATAGGCTGATCATGGTTATGATGATGATGAGTGATAGCATTTGCTGAGCACCTCTTGTATGAAGGCGAAATCCATCCTTTTGAGATTGTTCTTACTGAGAAAACAAACAGTGCAGGTGTCTGTTCTGACCTTTTTTTCGAACTTGTGTTACAGAAGGTAATCCGGCCAGAATTGGTGGAGATGCATGACGTGACTGCCAAGGACCCAGTACTTCTCCTCCACCTAAAGGTGCGTGCACAACTTTACTGCAATTTATCACTAGCTTGGGCTTTAGGTGTGGTGATAGAGCATCTCGTGCTGGCGGGGGTTTAGGCTACCTGCCAGCAAGAGATGTCCTTTGATACATTATGTGGCAGCAGATGTTCCACTGGGACATTGTGGAGTGTGTTGTTTTTCTGAGTGGGTCAAGATTCTTGGGACATTATGGCATAATGTGATATGATGTGATGGAATGTAAATGTGAAGATTTATGGGACCTTAAGGATGTCTCAGAGTGTCTCCTGAAGTGTCTTCTGATGGGGCATGATCGGTATATTCTTTTTTTTTAACATTTGTAAACATTATGAAGTGCTAGGTCTCATTCATGCAGATGCCATCTGTCCAATCCCATCACTGTCATGAGAAGTAAACATATTGGTACCACAAGGAAGCAGTGTCCAAACAGACACCATTGTCAGTGCCTGCGACCACGCATGTTGCTACAGTGGCTATGGCCACTGTTGGCCATGGCTACTGTTTACACAGTGATACTGGTTCATTTCCTGCAGTAGGCAATGTCTGATGAGATCAGAAAGGGCAAAAAGAACGCCCATCTCCTGAGGTTGCAGTGCACGTCAAAAAGCCCGGTTGTCTAAATGTACTGTGGCATGCCTCGTAGCTCAGGTGCAGGTCTGGGACGTAGTAATACACATATAATTATCATACCATTAATGAGACCAAACACTGTCGTACATGTTAAAGGGACCTATGTCACTGGCAGCCCATTCACATTTAGAAACCAGATCAAAAAGCTTTTCACCTGACAGAAACAGACACCACGTGACAGTGATGGGACAGAGCGAAAAATGGGTTTATGTGAGCACCTTACAGCCATGCAGGCAGAACAGTTCCAGTGTCTCCTGCAAGCCTCACACACCTCACACATTCGTTGTCTCGCAGCAGTGAATTTCTGTAGGCAACAAAGGGTCATCTGCATTTTCCTTTGCACCTTTCATTGCAGTCGTCACGGAACACGGTGCCTGTGCCCCGTCACTGGTGCTTCAAGCGCAAGTACCTGCAGGGCAAGAGAGGCATTGAGAAGCCACCCTTTGACCTGCCTGGCTTCATCAAGAAGACGGGCATCATGGAGATGCGGCAGGCCCTCCAAGAAAAGGTGCGAGGCACTTGCCAAAGAATGCAGAACTGGTGATGGCTTGGGAGTAAAATGTGTGCTTGAATCAAATTTAGTATCTGGGTATTGGAGCATAGATGTGTTCAAACGAAATAGTTGTAGCAAGTTTGAGCATCATTGTTTGAAATAGTTTCAGGGTCCTGAGTATGTAGGCTGTGAACAACAGCGCTGGTAGAAACATATTCCCATGCTGTGCTTAGCCAAGTTGTGTGGGCCTCCTATTGTATTTTGTGACTGTGTACCTTTGTCTTCTAGTACAGTAGACTTCCATTAATTCGACCCTGATGGGAACGACGAAAATGGTCTAATTTTCTGGCAGGTCAAATTAAACAAGGTGCAGAAAAAAATGTCAAAATGTCCTGCTGATTCATTTGGCAGTATTTGCCAGATTCTACACACCCCTGAATCAAATGTGTGCCCACTTTCTGTGTTTCCAAAGTATAAAACTAGTGTACAAATGACATTAAAGCTCCTAAACAAAAACAAAGTAGAAACTTAATGTGCACCCAATTTTTTAGAAAGAAAAATATATCTTGCACAATGGCGGCCATCAGCTTTGTGGCATGATTATTGAAAAGTCAGTTTTAACGCAATACAGCTGTGGTATGCGATAAAGCAAATGAACATCGTGAACTTCGTATTGGTTTTGTATCCGATTGCACTGCAAATTACCCGGAAAACGCCAATTTTAGGATGGAAATAACGAACGTACCGGCCCATAGGAATGCATGGGCACAGGCCGGGAGTTTTGGTTGGGATCGAATTAACTGAAATATCTAATCAACCAAGTTGAATTAACGGAAGCCTACCGTATTAGCATAAGACATTTTTAAATGACATAACTATCATATAGTCAACGGCCGATTTTTGGACACCTTAGGGGCTGCGAAAACATCCGAAAAATTGGGCATTCCAAGAAAATTAATGCATGCCTTTTACTGCCCCCCCAAGGGTTCAAATAGCCACAGGTACGTCCAAAATAGCTCTGAAGGCCTGCCAGTACACTTATTAGTTGTATCGGTGCTCGTAATGTGGCAGGAGACAGCGGCTGCATGCATGTATAATTAAGGACATGCTGTGTCCCGTGACAGTGGCCCCTTTCCACTCTTAGTATACTTTACCGCGATACATTATGCTTCACCGCGTAACACCGCTGTATTGCGGCGAGGCTGACTTTTGGGAACCGGAATTATTGAACCTTTGCTGTGCTTTCTGCGCTTCAAAGCCAGCGAGGTTGACTAAGGCAGAGTTGGCGCCATTGCTGACAGCGGTGAATTCTTTCAATGAAAGGCACAGCAATGAACAAGCAGCAGGAACCTTGGCATAATGAACATTAAAGCAGCTAGACCTAGTGTTGCTGCAGAAGTGGCTATGACTGCCATTGGATCAGCGTGCGGAAGCGCTGGTTCGAGGCTGCAAGATAATAAAAATGGTGGTGGTGATGGCTTCAATTAATGCTAGGCGGAGGGAGGCTGCGTCCGCTCTTGTGAATTGCTGGCACCATTCAAGTTGAATCTCCCTCTCTCTCTCTAAAATCGGATGGCGAAGGGTTTCAGCGACCCAAATTTTAGACATCCTAATAAATTGGCACTATGGGGTACGTCGTGGTGCCGCGAAGGTATCCGAATTATTTTGCATGTCCGAAAAACTGGCCATCCGAAAAATCTGTTGTTTACTGCGCTTAATTTTTTTTCCTGCCAAAAAGTGTTGCACAACAGATCAATATTCCAGCACATTCTGCTTTGAATGTAGCATCACTACATGTTACCCCTAACAGCTTTGTTCACATTTCCATCCCAGTATTTCGCTAAAATGGTAGTGGTGTAAACATATATTTACTGGGTGAGACTTTTTGTGTTCTTTTTTCTTTTTTTCTTTATGCTTACCGCGATAATCAGGAGTTAGTTTATTTATTTATTCGGTATACCTACATCGCCTGTATGGCATTATCGTAGGGAGGTTAAAATACAGGGGAGGGGGTCACAGTGGAAAAATATTCAGCAATATCAAAAGAATACATCAGTAAATACAACATAGGTTAATCTAACAAAGTACAGAAACATCGAGAGCAGGAGAAAAAAATAAAATAAAACAGTGCACACAGCGTATGTTCAAAGATGAATAACAAACCATTCAAAGAATATGGCTCTATACAAACAGATGATATGGCATCTTACTTGCCTTATGTAAGCAGCTAGGGTCTACTGTAAGCTTGTTGCAGAAACGTTGCTGTATGCCAGAAGCATAATCTGTAGCACTGCAGCGAGAGTTCACATTGCATTGCATACACAGAAGTTTTTATGATGCAATCGAAAGCTCTCTTGCCGGGAAACATGAGTTGCATTCACTTTTAGCATTGTTTCTTGCTGTTTCTAGCTCATGAGATAACACTCTTTGCACTTATATCACACACGTATATAGCTGCATGATTCTAGTGATTTTACTACCCTGAGTGTTAGTATAGTATCTCAAGTTTAATAATTCGTCTTGCATTTAATGTGTCTCTCTGATGGCTCTTAACAACATGTGGCCTTTGAAAGGGTTCAGACGATGAGCCTCTTGTCATGTAAAGTTACCTGTGCTTATGTTCAGGTCTGTTTGACTAGGTGCTGGAATTTTTCTTGTGCATTGTCTCCACATTGGTGGCCAGACTCGTAAGCCCTTTTTTTCTGCCTTTGCAGGAAGACCAGAAGACAATGAAGGCCAAGATGCGTGAGAAAGTGCGTCCCAAGCTGGGCAAGATCGACATTGACTACCAGAAGCTACACGATGCTTTCTTCAAGTGGCAGACCAAGCCTCGCATGACCATGCACGGGGATCTCTACTATGAGGTGAGCTCTCTTCTGGAGTGCTGGCATTTTGAGGTATTTGTGCGTGAGCAACAGATGTTTTCAGCAACCCACACTGTTTATATTGTTGCACATATGCGTGAGTGAGAAAAACGATGACCGGTGAATGTGCTTACGGTCCCGAATTTGAAAAGAAGAGGAGGACGACGCGGAGTTCTTCAACTAGCTGGTCGAGCTCGCCTTCGCAACCTGAAATAAACAGCCCCTTTCATCCGTAAGGGTGATAAACAGTCTCCTTAGTGTGACAATATGAAATAAACCTAGCATTAGAATTTCTTTGTGTCTTATTTCACTTACAGATGGAAGAAAAAATGCTTTGTTGCGCCCAGTGGTAACAGTTGGTTGTTTTAATCAACAAAACCCACCACAGAACTTTCTTTACTTCAGACTGGCCATAAAACAACTTTTCATCAAGGGTTTCATATTGGAGGGTTTATTGACTGTGAGGACCCTCTCCTGTTTAATTTGCACTCTTGGAATGCTTATTCTTTGTAACTCATAGACTTGATTACTGGTGTTCTTGGAGGCACACTGAGAACCCTTGAGCAAAACAGCAATCTCACTCAGACTAAGCTTGGCAGATGCATTTTTTCTTTGGTGTAGTAGCTATAAGAGCTGGTTCAAGCTGGTTGGTGGAATGAGCTATTATGGGGACAGAGAAAAAGCTATTTCTTTTTTTTTTTTTTTTTGCAGGGCAAAGAGTTTGAGACACGCCTCAAGGAGAAGAAGCCTGGCGACCTCACTGACGACTTGCGGATCGCTCTGGGAATGCCCACTGGTCCAGTGAGTTGTTTAGTAGCGGTGGCCTTGGGGGAAAGCATTTCGGCACACTGGGAGGAATGGGCGTGTTTTGTGGGGAGGAGGGTCTACAGGGTGGAAGAAAGAAGGGGGGTTAGGAGGGGAATGCAAAATTTTCACTAGCGTATTGTTTCTCTTGTATTGGCATGTGGACAAAAGTTGTGCTTGGGAGGCTAGCTGCTTTGCAACTTCTCCACTGCTTACTCTTCACGGCATTTACTGCATTTGGAGGAGGCAACCAACACATCATAGGCATGTATACGTAGTCTGTGCCGCTAAAGTATCTCGTTATTTGTAGGGGTGTCCGAATATCCAAATTTTTTAATATGATTTGAATACAAATACTTAGCTTCGAATATCGAATCGAATAATGATATGCACATGCATTTATTAGCAAGTTGGGTTAATTTGTTATGTTGGAACATTGCATTTACATTGCCAATGTTAAACAACTAGACTAGTAAGCCGATATACTAAAACACTGTGTGTTTGGCTCATGTTAACTTGGTAAATTTAGTAATTCCCACTAGGTGTCCTCGCCAGCCTGTGCTTATTATACTTCATCAAATGCCCGTAAACTCAGAGGCATTTGAACCTGTGTCAGTCACCACTCATTGCACATACTGTCAAGCAATAAGCTCAGAATTGAGGGTAGCGCTGCAAAAAAAGAAAAGGAAAAAAAAAGTGCACCCTCACTGGCCGCAAATTCGTGCCCCTTGCTACTGAGAGGTTGGCTTTCTCGCAAAGTTTAGACGTTTAGCGGCTAAGTGGGCTTTACAGGTGAAATTTCGCTAGCAGCACAAAATTATCACAAAATTCAGCACAAGATCGCCCCAATACTCTTAGATTAGATAGAAAAAAAATGCTAAGAATCGTGTCTGCTCCCGCAAAGCCAGCAATATATTCGATTTGATTCGAATATTCGAACATTTTTGAATATCTATTTTTCTAATCGAATACGAATATTAAAAATATAATATTTGATGGTATTTGAATATTCACACACCCCTAGTTATTTGGCTCCTCTTGGTGGCTCATTGGTTACGGCAACTGTTGAGCACCACTGTTTGAGATGGCTGCTGTTCTAATGCGGATGGCAAACCTTAAATGTCTTTTGTGGCTAGTTAAGTTCCCAGTACATGTGTTAAGGCTGTTTTATTTTCTTATTCCGCCTTTTTTTTTGCTTCCATGTTCTCTTAGAATTCCCACCGGTGCCCTCCACCATGGCTTATTGCCATGCAGAGGTATGGGCCGCCCCCTTCGTACCCGAACCTCAAGATACCAGGCCTCAACGCTCCAATTCCAGATGTGAGTGTACCCACCAAGCGAGCACATTTTCATCATGCCTGCGTAAATTTAAACACATACAAGGAAAACAAACTGATTGGAATGCTCATCGCACATAATTACATGTGGGAGCATGTGGGAGCACGGCATGCAGTTTCTCTGTAGCTGGTTTCTAAGCTTGGCAGCATCCCAAATGTAAATTTTGAAACCTGAATGAAGCCACCGTAACTAATTCAGTGCAATTAGCATGAAGCTGAAAGCGTAACAATGCATTTTAATTGTTTTTTACTTGTTTGCATTTGAATAATATGGCAAAAGTGCATTTTTAAAAAGGTCACCTGTCAACGTGGCCAAGCAGCAAAAGTGGCTTTTCTACTGTACTTACTCCGTGTAAGACCTTGCACTTTCTTCAAAACCTTGGCAGGGTACAGGTTTTACATGAGCAGGCCATATGGTCATCCACTAAAACTGCGGATGATGTTGTTAATAATGTACAAAGTAATGCAAACACTGGCTACCCACTACACAAGCATTTATCCAAGACTCAGCACCACTGATCAAATTCCACTTCATTCTTCAATGCTTCTGTTCTCTTATGTTTTTTCCATTGTCACCGGAGCTTATTACTTCGCCAGCACGCTCCAAATTACAGTCATCCTTAATGGCGTCCATGCTGTTAGATAATCCAGTAACTTTGAAGCTTTTAGCGACGGTATCAACTGATACTGAACACCATTCATTCAAAATCAATTTTTTGGTGAAACTTTAAATTTTCGCCCTTGAAAAGAGTGGATGCAGGTTTTGCATTAGGGCGTGTCTTGAATACAGCATCTAAGGATATGATGATGATGTGTGGTGTTTTGTGGCGCAAGGGTCAAGTATGGCCAAAGTGCCAGGCCAGTCAGTATCTAGTGATATCTGGCGTTGCAAGCCATCATCTGATGTTCCTTATAACCATTTACGCTTGTGAGTGAATAAAGATTAGTTAGCCAAATGAATTGGAAATGTTTTATTCACCATTGCAGGCACATTGAACTGTGCACCCGTTTTCATGTGTGGATGTAACATGTTATGCTTTTCCTTTCCAGGGTTGCTCCTTTGGGTACCATGCTGGTGGCTGGGGTAAACCACCTGTGGACGAGATGGGCAGACCACTGTATGGTGATGTGTTTGGCACGCAGTCGTCTGACTCCACGGTGAGTACTGATCAAGGGGCTAATCAGTTAGGCTAGATTTGCTGTAAGCTTGCATTCACTAAAGGTGTCCATTAGATTTATTACGGACAGTTGCAGTCTATTGTACCGCTCCCGGCCTTGATTCCTGAAGTGAGCTACAGAAGAATCCCATTAATAGAATCCGGCTGAGGACCTATTTAAATTTGTTATCCCAGCTATGGCAGGCCATATCTTGATCGAGGCGAAATGCAAGAACACTCATATTAGTTTAGGTACACATTAAAGAACCACAGGTAGTCATCTACCTGGGAGTCCCACTATAGCACACCTCATAATCAGATTGTAGTTTTGGTTCATAAAACCGCAGAATTGAATAAGTTAAACTGTTTAACTAATCAAGAGATTGACTTTAAGCGTAGTCACAGTATACTTTATTTTGAACGTAAGATATACCGTATTTAACACGAACGCGATTGTAACGCGAGGGGTGACTTTTCATTGCGTCTATCAAGAAAAAAATAAAACCGCGAAAGTAATGCGAGGGGTGAATGTTGCGTTCGGCAAAAAAAAAGAACGCTAAAGTAACGCGAGACCACCGGATGCATTAAAAGGTCGCACTTTCGCCCGAAAGGCGATGCATCAATTGCAATAGCAAATTAGTAGAGAGCTATATGGAGTAAGAATAGCAGTTTTATTGGCTGCATAAACTTGGACACATTCGCTTACTAACCGAATTAACAAGCCTGGTATTAGCGCACAAGCAAACATGAATAGATCACACTCGATGACCGCAGACAACCACTCTCAAAACGCTGGTGAGAGCAAGCGCGCCAGCAGCAGCGAACGAAGGCTTGTGCGGTCTATCGCTTCAACGGAAACTGAGTGGCGAAAGCACAGCTCATACAAAGGCCAAAGCCGTGTGGAGATCGCTTTCAAGATACGGTGCGCGCAACAGCCCTCAGCCGCACAAAGTACAAGTACGCAGTTGCTGGCAGAGTAGAAGCTCCCTCCCTCCCGCGCTGCCTTCCCACTTTCCTCCTTTCGTATGGGAGATTGAGTCACCAGTTCCCCTTGCATCCGGTTGCAAGATGCGCATTCGGTGCTGCAGCTAAACGTTGCCTCCCCTCCCTCCCTCCCATCACACCACGGCCTTTCACGCAACGGAAATGTCGCGTTTGCTCTCCGCCGTGCTTTCACTCGCACATTTCACTCGTTGATTAGAATTAGATGCATCGTTGCACTTTTTAGAGAACTTGAATTTCGGTATTCGATTGTAATGCGATGATCGACTTCTAGAAAAAGACTCGCGTTACAATCGAGTAAATACGGTAGGCGGTGAACAAATAATAGCTATGCAAAAGCAATGTGAGAGATCGGGCTAGTTGCGGCAATCCATGATACAACTTTTTAGCGCAAGAACATGAACACGAGACGACAAGGGAACGACATATACGGTAAAAGCTCGTTAATTCGAATTTCGCGGGGACGCCCAATGAGTTCGAATTAAACCGAAATTCGAACTAACGAAATTCATTGAAAAAACAGCAGGAATTGAGACCGGGTTGTTGAAAAATCACTCAAAATATTTACTTGCGAAAATAATCCGTGATCACTGTCTGTTTCTCTTCTTTGAATGCGATCGCCATAGCCTTGTTTTCCAACGCGCGAACGTGGCAGAAAGCATCCTCTGCGTCTTCCTCGAAGCTGAAGAATAGACGCGCGACACGCATAGCCTCCATTAGTTCCAAAGCTGAGGGCCGCGTGGGTGCATCATCCTCTTCGTCATCCGCACCTACATCGACGACGGGCGCTTCTCCACCAGTCACCTGCGCGATGATATCATCGTCGGTGATTGTGCCGCAGACCGCTGCACAGCGATCTGCATCGACATAGTCGTCGAAGGTCACGTCCTCCAGCGCATCCCGCAATCCGGCAGGAATGACCACGGCCTCGCGTTCGTCGGGCTCGCAAGCTGTGCCCTCATTGGTCACACAAAAGCAACTGTGGCGGAAGCAATTGGCAACAGTTGTTGCCGTGACCTGATCCCAGGCCCGCACCAACATATGCAAGGCTGTGAGCAGCGTCACATCGTAGCGACACGGCGCCGAACGACTTCGTAGCTCTGACGTACACGAGGCCTAGCGACTGAATGTGCGGACAGAAAGGACACGGAGACTACGCAGACGCGTCCGGCACGAACCACCACACAATGCGAAGAGCGAGCGCAATGACGACAGTGACGCCGCTGCGCTCGCGCCATCTATCGTTGAGCCTTGAAAGCTTGCGGCGGCAGTATAAAATACCACCACGCAGCGGCGCGCAGTTCGAATTATCGATAGAGGAGCCGATGCGCGCGTGAACTAACGAGTTGGTTAACCCATAGACGCCTATATATTGTGGCCGGACCATGACCATCAGTTCGAATTAACCCGAAAGTTCGAATTAATGAGGTGCGAATTAACGAGATTTCACTGTATAGGCGCTAAACTTCCAAATAATGCTTTATTTTTTGAATGTGCAATTTATATGAACAAAATGATGCAAATGGGCCATACCGCAACCACAAGAACCCAGAACACACTCACTCCCACAAAAAAAAAAGCAGTTGCAGGTTAGGGTGATAACAACAAAAACAATAATTCATTAACTATCACAGCGTATTAAACAGGCGCACATCATTAGCTTGTTACTTCGCTGGCATTGCGTAGTCTTGTTGATCAATACTTAATGCAGCTGCCACAAAAGTTAGAGCCTTACAAAATAGAACTGCCTATTCTAAACTGATGCTGACCTGTTTTCCAGAGCAACATGGTTGATGAAGAGGTGGATCGCACACTGTGGGGTGAACTTGAGAGTGAGTCTTCAGAGGAGGAAGAAGATGAGGATGAAGATGAAGACGAGGGTGTGGAAGATGAAACTGGCTTGGTGACTCCCGCGGAGGGCCTGGTGACACCGAGCGGCTTCAGCTCAATACCGGACAGGAGTCGAAACACCCGACATGATTGAGCTGCGAAAGCGCAAGATCGAGTCGGAGATGGAAGGGTGAGGGTGGCTTGCTGGTTTGCTTGGTACGTGTGGCTGGACTTTCATAAGCCAGTTTAAGAAAGTCCAGCCATCCATTGTTATAAAATTCATAATTTGCACTTGATTTGAGATGTCTGAACAACTGTATTTCTGTATTTAACAAATGAAATAGACTAGCAACTTGGGGTGGTGGTATTCTCAGGACAATCGCTTTCAGATAGACCTTTACTTTTGCAAGATTTTGACCAATTTTCACTGGACACACTGGTGTCAATGGGTGATAGCGTTCTTGGCACTGATAAAATGGCATTCGTTGTGCCAAGAATGCTGTTGTTCGTAGACGCGTGTGTACATGAGCACCCAAGCATGTTCACAAAAATGAAAGAATTATGCTCTAAATGACAAGTATTTGTTGCAATGAGGATATTTAGGTATATGTTTTATCACTGAGTAATTCCGTAGAAAACGGGTAGTAAAGGTATGCTGTCGTGCATGTGAGCGAGTCAGCAAGACAGCAGCAACACCCAGTCCTGAAGAGTTTGCAAAGAAAGCTTCGCTTTAAATAATTATTTCAATCAACTGACTTCAGTTAGTAAAGACAGAGCCTACATTACAATACATATATTCATGAAATGCTGAAAGGTGAGGCTGAAAAAGTAGCGTTTTCTTGCAAAGGTTCAATAGGCAAGTATAGTACTTTTTGAGTCTGAGTTGGGTCTTTGGTGACTGGGCTCGGGTTGTGTTGTGACAAGTCATTCTTCTGGTGTCTACAGTGGGGACACCCCAGCTCTGTACACCATCCTACCCGAGAAGAAGTCGGAGAGGGTGGGCGCTGCCATGATGGGCTCGACGCACGTCTACGACATGAGCGCAGTAAGTTTCACCAGCTGGTGCATTGGCTGTGTGTGTTTGTTGATCTTTGTGTTGATTTCATATTGCATGTGTTAGCCGGATAGTCCTTTTCCTGTTTCCATGTGGCCGAATGTTCTGGCTCACCACTGCTTTCATTTAAAGTGAAGATAGCTGCCTCTGCTTATTATGAATACCTGCTCATATATTGTGCACACAATCAACTTTTGTGGTGTTCCTTTTTGAGTGCACCAAGTTGATTTCTTGTTAGTAATCCTGCTGCATTTCTTGGTAGCAGTGTGTTAGCCTTATGAAAGCTTAGAATGCATGTGAACAACAGAAGCCCACCTTCCTTTTTTCCCCCTGAATAGCTCCTAAAATTTGCTTGCCATTTTCTTCGTTGGTATTCTTTAGGCTTCAGTAGACTGAAAGATCAAGACACCCTTGCCACCAGCGTCTTATTGCAAGTGTTAAGTGAAGCTTCCTTTGCCATGTGTCATGCGGCATTGTTGGTGGGTTCTGTGCAGGCAATGGTGAAGGGCCCCAAGATGCCGACTGCAGTGGCGGGGACAGCCAAGCAGTCTGGAGGTGTGGAGATCGCGCTGGACCCGAGTGAGCTGGAGATGGACTCGGCCGCCATGGCGGCCCGTTATGAACAGACGTTACGTGAGCAGCAGTCTCACCTTGCCAAGGAGGACCTCAGTGACATGGTGGCCGAACATGCGGCACGGCAGAAGGTGAGCTTGCAGCACACATCTCGGGCCACCTGTAATTTGCTCCCGGCTAGTTTTCCTATACAGTAGAACCTCGTTCATACGTTCTAGGGAAACATGAAAAAAAGCCGCAGTGACTTGGAAAACGTACGATTCGAAGTCACTAAGATATTTGACAGATTGAACTGTAGTTGACATTTACATAATGCAAAGTGTCGCACAAATCGTTGCAACACGAAACGCCGGCGCTCACCGAGCTGGTGGGGCTTGCGCAGGCCGAGACCCACGTTGACATTTTCCTATTGCGTAGTGTTTTAAGACGGCGGGAAGAAACTTAAAGGAAATCAGGCTGGTGGGCGATGTCACCAGAACAAAACATGACACTTACTTCGTGCCTTTTGCTGGGTGACAATGGCGCATTTGAATTATTGCCCCTAAAAGCGTGCAGAATGCTTCCAACGGCACTACACCACACCCACATGCACTGTGGAACAGATACCTGAAGATCCTTATCACAATAGGGTTGGTGGCGATAGCTGTGAAAGTGATGTGTAACGACCCACGAGGAGATTTGGTGATACTGGAATAGGAAGCTGGTTTCACGTTGGTGTTCTCACGAGGGACGGGCAGGCGAGTATTGAGGAGAAGCTGCTGCTGTTGTCAATCACGGGCGCCTTGCGCCTTTTCTTATTTACATGGGATCTAGCGGCTGGAAATACAATTGCAGTTTGATGATGTGCAGAACGTTAGTGCTGGAAGATCGTGTTTTCTGGGAACTTCAGAACCAGTAAAAAAAAGCGCTACTGCATTGGGTAATTTTTTGTGTTCTCGATCGTGAACGTTGACACCAGGAAATTGTTTAAAACATCAACAAGCTTCTACTTTACTGCATTTCATACATAGCATGCAATGGTGTAGACTGGATAGCAAGACTTCGTACAGTAGCTACCAAGAAATAGTTCCGCGTTTTTTCGAGCACTTACGTGAAATTTGTTTATTTAGGCTCAGTAATAAATGAAAAACGTTTTATACCTTAAAAATTGACAAACTGTTGTAAGGCTATTATGTATATGCATCATTTTAGATCACTTTGCATTTTTTTTTTTTTTTTTCATTTTTTCATAAGTTTTTCATTTGCAGCTCGTCACGGGCGCCCCACGTGCACCATTGCGCTGGGTTCACACGAATATGTGCAACCCCAAAACTTGACCACGAGACGCGCAGAGTTACCCGTTTTGATTACTGAAATTCTCGCGCAGCTTCCACGGCATTACATGCTGCGTATGAATTGGAGTATAGGCAAACTTCTCAATAAACGAAAATGACACCGACGCTTCAGTATAGAGCAAGTTTTCAACCTTTAGGCTAAGGCGGCTCATTGGCTGGAATGCTGACTCTGTTATAGAGGGACAATGAAGAGAAACACTTTAGAGCACTTTTGCAAGACAATCTGCAGTTAATACATTGGTAGAATACTGCCAACCCTCAATTTAGTGAACACAGATACAACATTTATTGGATAAGCAAAGTAAATCTAAAATGTGTTGTGCCGATATTGGCATGCAATGAATAGTACATATATGCTTACGACAACTATTGGATATACGAAGGTATCTTTGTGTTGGATGCAGGCTATGTTATACGTTTGGCTGTATTAGTTATTAGCAGAGAAAAGAAACTACCATGCACCATCTCTTCAGCACCGAGGATGTCAACGTTATGCAGCAGATTTTCCTGTATTTTTGCTTCTACAGCCACATATCTGCCAGGAAAATTTCAAAAGCCGGCCAACTCCGTGCTAACTTTTAAATGCAGTGCAACACTCCTTTACCAATAAAACAATGAACTCGTCTGAAGAGCAAGCTTTAGCTCGGAGTCTCCTATATTAATACATAAGGATAAATCGTTTTTCATGGCAACCACTGCACCGAATTTGATGATATTTGTTACATTTAAAAGAAAAAGTTAGAATCTAGTGACTGTGGGAAGCTAAACGTAGTATTTTTTTTTTTTAGCTACTTAAGGTTTAAAATAGGAAAACTTAGAAAAACAAAGTTATCAATAATAAAAATGATATCACAATTCTGTAAACTGCATCTAGTAGTGCATCCAAAGTGGACAAAGCTGATGTATTTATACATGGCTCTGAAATACACCACTAATATGTGAGTAGGGCTTTTGCAAACCTCTCACATAAATAGAAATTTGCAACCACATTCACATAAAATAGAAATTGCTATGCCAAATTTGTCCACTTTGGATGTTCTAACGGATGCAGTTTATAGAACTGCGATATCTGTTTTTGGTGCAGAGTTCTGGATTTGGGGGGGGGGGGGGGGGGGGGTAAATGTCTTCCTCTTCTTTTTTCAGGCTTATCAATTTTTGTCAATTTGTGTACAAAAGTTCCAGCCCTAAATCAAAATTTTGCTTCCAAGAGTCATTAGAATTTAACTTTTTCTCTCGACTCCACTGAATTTCGTTAAAATCTGTCCAGCGGTCTTGGAAAAGTATTTTACATTTTACATGTATTTGAATGTAGGTGGCATCGTAGTTGGGCGAAGCTTTGTCTTGTCAGAAGGAGCTCGTATGGGAATTTCAGGATGGCATTGCTACCCGTGTTTTGTTCAGTTTGGGTTCATTTAATAGTCTAGCCACCTACCAGGAGTGTAATACACTAATCTACCTTAACCTCACAGTTCTCTTTAATGTTCTTTTAATTGTAGCCCCTTGAGTAATGTAATTCATAGTGTAATTGGTTCTGCATCACAAAAACAAAGAGCAAAGATGCATATTGCATTATAGTAGCATGTTTTCTTTCACTGTCTGGTCAGTTGATACTGCAGAGCATGTGCTGTGTCCAAAGCAACCACTTATCCTTTGTCATGTTGATGAAATGGGCATCAGGAGCAGTGACAACTGTCCAAATTGCGTGCTTTAGCCTGGGTGTTGACTGAATATTGCCCTCTTGCCTTTCCAGAACAAACGGAAAAAGCAGCAGCAGGACACCACCAAAACAGCGAAGAAGTACAAGGAGTTCAAGTTTTAAAAGTGGCCCATCACACTTTCCCTGTGCACCCTCATCTGTTAAAAATAAAACTATCATTTCCCACTGTGTAAACTGCTGTTTGGAGGAGGAGTCGCTTTTCAGGTTAAAGGACATCGCGCTGCTTGTTGGGCTCTGTCAAGAGTTACCACATATGCTTTTGTGTTTAGGTCCACCATCTTGTGCACCAAATAGACCATGGTTGTGAGGCAAAGCCACACTTCATAACCAAAATTTGAAGTTTATTGACATTCTTATAAAACTTGCTCAGATCTTTCCCTCTTGATTGAACTGAACTTACAGCTGTAGGGGCTAATATGGGTTCAAGGATATACTAAACGAATCATGTTGGTATCGCAATAGAAAAAAAAATGTGTGAAATTGCAACACCCATTAATGCAGATTCACAATACAGTATTTTCCTAACTCAACTCTACTTGATAATTTGAAAGTTCACAAGACACCAAAATTGCAGTTACGCTTTAGATTGGCAAATACAGAATTCCAGATAACAGCGCTGGTAAATTATCAGTCTCTTGCTGTATGGTGTATTTCCGAGACAAGGCAAATCGAAATGTATATTGCAAGCAGCTCGTGTGTTACTCGCTGACAGCGTAAATATGCTGACCTGCAACAGATCTTTACACATCATTATCGGAATTATCATTTAAGCTGTCTTAACATACGAGGAAGCACACAAATACTGTAGAATCACATTCATTCGAACTCCAAGGGGGACCGGATATATGTTCTAATAAGACTGAGTTCGTATTAAGGAGAGCCCTTTTAAATATACCGCCCGATCAATTGTGTGGTACAGCGCGCAAACCCATCCGTTGCTGGGCTCGCATTGAAAAACTTATCTTTCCTCCATCAGCGCGCGACATTTGCCGAAAGCAGCTTAGGTTTCGTATAAAGTTCGAGTGCAATAAGATCGCGCTTCGTGTGCTGTTTGCTGTGGGTGCAAGGGAAAACGTGCAAGAGTGAGCCGAGAAGCATGGTGGCTCTATGCGCACTGTCCTTCTACATGCCCAATGTGATCTAGCGCGCCGCACCAGGAGTGGGGCAGGCGGAAGTGAGCCTGTGGTAATAGAGAGTTTTAGCGTGTCTAGTATTCCGGTAAACGCAAGCGGACTGGGCGTTTTACCGAATGAGCAGAAGCACAAACGTAAGCGGCCTGCATGGTGCATGGTGCATGGTGCCGAGCCATGCATCTGGTGGTGCATGGCTCGGCACAGAGCTAATAATGCAGTAACCCAGTGTATTGTACTTTGTAGATAGAATACCTACTTTGTAGGTATTCTACTACTTCGGCAGCGTTGTAATTGCATTGCTGCCGAAAAATTTGCACAGGCAGCAAAGTAAAATACACTTGGTTATGCTATATTAGCTTTATACTGTGCAGGTCATTCACATTTGTGTCTCCGCTCATCCGGTAAAACAAGCAGTACGCTTGCATTTACCGTAATACTGGACACTCTCTAAAAACTCTCTATGTGATCAAGCACACGCTTGGAGATATGGGAGGCTTAGGTTAGTGCGCACTAGGGGGCTCCTTCCTGCTCCTTTTAAGTAGGATGAAAAAGAGTGCGCCACTCTGCTTGCTGTTTCGGTCTCTGCTTCCCGCACCTTTTTCCTCATAATTCTTACGGCACGCTACATTATGGTAGCTAGCAACGCATTGTATCTTCGCCTTTGGCTCAGGTTTGTCGGGAAAGCGGTCCACAAGAGTGATCAATTTTTTTCGAAATAACCGTTGCGCAGTTTTTAAGAGTTCAATTTTGCGGAAGTCTTTTTCCATCTAAATAGTACATAGGACTTTGCCGGGACCAACACAGCAGTTCGAATTGTTTGTCAGTTCGAATTAAGGATTTCATTGTATACCGAAAGAGAGGTTGCAAAAACCAGGATCCACACATTGGGAGTGTGTGCAAATTCGCGTGGAATGAAAGACAGATTAGTTTCAGAATGAGTCATCTTGGCACTGGTTGACAAGCATGATGTTAAACTGTGGCGAGGTGATGGTATTGGCCATCACCGGTTTAGGTGTGCCTTAGCAGTGGCTTCTCGATAGTATTGTTTTTTTTTTCTTTTTTTTTTTTGTAAACAGTGGCTACAAGCTAAAGAACATGGGCTGAATGCATGTTCATTTAGTCGTACCAACAATTGGGAACTGTGCTGCCATGCCAAGGTTTTTGGCACACTTGGCTTCAGTTGTGGCCACCTAGTACAAAAGATCAATTGTTATTTTCATGTTTTGAGAAATGAAGTGTTGATAGAATAGGAAAATAAGAGATAGTTAAAAACCATTTAAATTTAAAATACAAGCTGGGGGTTGCAAGTTCAATTCCAGCTGCAGCGGTTGCATTTCAATGGAGGCGAAATGCAAAAACGTTCGTGTACTTGGATTTTGGTGCACATTAAAGAAACCCAGGGGTGCGATCGCGTAAACGGCTCACTTTCCGCACGTTCGGTTTGACTGCTACGTCACAAAGTGGGAAAGCTGCGGTACCGCCCCGCTGTCTCTGACCGCCGCTGACGCAATCACAATTCTGACCGATCACAAGAAGGCAAGCGAAGGAACGGAAAAGTGAGCTGTTTGCGCAATCGCACCCCAGGTGGTCAAAATTAATCCAGTCTTTCCCACTATGACATGCCTCATAATGATATTGTGGTTTTGGCATGAAAAATCTCGGAATTTAATGAAGCGTCACTTTACTCGACACCCAGCTCTCTTCCAATTGCCCTGCCACAGTAATGGCATCACTCCACTGTCTCAGTTTCAGATACTCGGCTCACATAATTTTGAACCATTGAAAAAAGTCTTTGAAGAGATTATGAATGCTTTATACGAGCCGTTGTGCACATCATTCGTTCTGCTGCAGAAGACCGTATAGATAGGACAAAAGAAGGGAGTACATAAACTTGCAGCTCTATGCCACCATTCCTCACTGAAGATGTCTTCTTGCCTGGTGGCGAACTGCAGCTCCAGCCATTTCTAACGGAAAGCATACAATGAAATAAGCGCGTTATGAACAGGTTGGAAACTGCCTGAAACAATGCTGTGGTTGTAACTGCAAATAATTTTTGCCACTGTTATGCTACATTCAATAACACACAAGAAATTTTTGAAACATTTATTTTCATACTCTCGGTTGGCTGATGACGTTACATAGAGGAGGAAGGACAAGTATAAATACAAGCATTGATGGGTCTTATAGTTGAAAGGTGGCAGTGATGGAGGCAGGGAGGTACCTCGGTTCCAGTCTTCTGAGGAAGGGGTACACCAACCCTTCAGGAATGATCAATACATATACGATACGAACAACATAGGAGAACAACTCCTCTTTGAGAGGTCCTCCACCAATAAAATATTTGTGGAAGAATGCTT